>NC_068341.1:1256095-1556095 GCF_014633365.1 Diospyros lotus
TTTGAAGTATAAGTTGAAGAGATAAGTGGTAATTATGTTGTTTAATCAGGCCCTTATATCTCGTATATTGTTAGTTGTTTTTTACTGATGTCTTCCTTTTTCTTCGAGATTATATTCCAAGAATCTCATCCAACTTAAAGTTAGGCTTCCTCTCTGATAATAACTGATTTTGTCAAATTTTAAAGGCAGCTACCTCCTTTGGAAGGATTAGTTTGAGATAATTTTTTGTGTTCTTAATTTCTTACTACTGACTCTTCTTCAAGGACAGTGTGCGTTTTATGATTTCCTTGTTCTAAATTGGTCCTCTCACCTATTTTTTTAATACTTGAATCCATTTCATTGCATTGCAAGGATGCATGAAATTCGAAACCCTGTTTACCCCTCTTTCCTCAAGGAAAATATTTTGTTGAGTTTCCTCTAACACGCTCATAACTCCTCTCTCATAAACCTTGCTGCCCCAAATGGACTAGCCACCACAATTGCTGACAAACCTTGTTTGCTGCTCAGTTCAAATTTTCTTATTCAGGTAGTGGAAAACCGCCTCTTTGAAAAAAAAAAATAAAGTAATAGAGAATGCTCTGTACAAATACGATCTTCGCTCAGCCCTTGCAAAGCTCATGCACCAGGGATGTCCATTCTCCTTCTACAGCAGTCCACATGCACCCCCCCACCCCGCGCTTCTTTTTCTGGCCCCATTTTTTCCCCTTGTTTCTTGTACCTTTTCCTTCATCTCTGCTACAAGACTCTTTTCTCTTTTACTACTGCAGTTCTTTTTCATCTGTTCCCCTTTTTTCCTGTCCTTTTTCTTCTTATTCCTGTGCTACAACTACTTTTTTTTTTTGCCCCTTTATCTTTCTTCTTGTTCTTGTTCTTTTTCTTGTTTAGATGATGGATGATCACTCCCTGGATTATAGTGACATTTTTTTTTTTTTGTTTACTCCCTTTATCCAAAGGATTTCACAGCCCTCCCTGATCCTCACACACACCCCTCCCCTAATCCTCTCAAAGTGATGAGCCTTGTGCATTTAGTGGCGTTCTTTAGTTTTATAATTTCTTGTGGGATGTAATTATTATGTTAATGGCATGTTTTGCATTTCATGCACAAAACTGACTTGCAGCAGCTCAATTCCAAGTCATTGGTAAGGTCACAATTTGACTCGCAGCAGCTCTATTCCAAGTCAAACTATGTTCCCTGACCAAGCATCTCCTTCAAAATTGTCTTGCCTAGAACAATATCCCATCCACCCCAAGCTAGTTAACAACTTTGTTAATACCACTCTCACTCTTCCTTGTGACAACTACCATCTCTAATATCAGCTAGGGCTAATCCCTCTCCCTCAATGATTAGTTGATTCCCAAACTCACTCTCAGACTGGAAGGAAGGGGGAGCCTTGGCTGAGGAGGGAACCCATACCACACAGTGAAACCTCGGTAATTGTCAAAGGGTCAATTTTCTCATTAAATTTCTTTCCTGTGATGGCGCTAAGGTTTCCACTTAGTCTCAGCCAAACAATCTGCCACAATCCACAATGCAACATAAAGGCACCAGAGTTATGAGACAACCTTCCCAACCTTCGTTAATCAACTGAGATTAACAAAAGGGTTGGCTTGGGGCAAGCTCTCCACCCAAAATCGCTCCCACAACCATCTATATATAGGCACAAGTCATATAACCATGTGCCTGGCAGTTGATGTCTCCAACTGCTAGGAAGTTATTGTTGGTAGACTCTGCCAACCATGCCCTAGGGACACCTGCCAAATGTCTGGAGAGAAAATCTATGTCTAAATAATGGCCTCTAACCAGCACAACCTACTGCTGGCATGTGTCTATGTGCATCCTACCTGTGCTCTGTGCTGTTAACACCTATGCTAGTCTAGCACAAGTCCATGACATCCCACATAGCTATCATCAATCTAGCTCAGGCATTTCTTGGTCACGTGGGCTTCTTATATGCTTGTGCCTGGGCTGCATGCTACATATGCTGCTGCTGCACCTGGGCGTTTGGCATTGGCATGCTCCAGTGTGTGGGTTCCTCCACTAAAGGACCTCTTTGCATGACATGGAACCGAGGGCCTTGTTCTCTGCATTGATGCACCTTTCATTGGTGTGCCTTATGCAATGTTCATTGCCTCTGCATGCCTCCCTCATGCCAATGAGCGGCACAAGGTACCTGCCCACACAATGCTTATTGCCAGCTGCAGTATTTCCCTAGCTGTAGTAGCTTAATGACAAGCTCTTTGAACAGAGCCAGTGAATCTCCATCCAGAAAAATAACAGCCACTAGGATCTGTGAGATCTCCTGAGTTTTTTTCCCCTCAGGCAATGACTTTAAAGACCTGATGACGGTGAAGTCATGAATAGACACTGATATGGTGGGGAACATTAGAGTCCTGAATATGGTCTGGTTAATTTTGATTTTGAAGATTTAGCTGGTATTTTGATTTCCATGTCAGTTGTGGAGATTTATACTTTATTTTGTGGGTGCAGAGAATTCATATATTGGAAGCATTAGAGGCCTTCAGTGATATGGAAATGGTGGGAAATTTCCTTCAAGATGACCGAGAATTCAACGAGTATGATCATTTTGTACTCTAATTGAAGTTTCTTAACATTTCTTTTATCCTGAAGATACTGTTTCCCACTATCATTTATCTGCATTTTCATTTTTATAGTTTGTGTTTTCTCATGTCACTGAGTTTGGCCTTTAACTCACCCCAATGTGGCTGTGAACTCAATGCCAAACGGGGCCTATGTTTGGGGCAATTAATGGTTAAACTCATATCCAATATCCTCAGGGTTTACTTTTATGTTGAGGATATCTATACCTTATCTTCTTGCTTGATTTTGTGAGATTGATAATGTGGTTGATAATTATGCACCAACATGGTAGCTCACTTAAGGTCATATTGCTTGCCTTGATAGTGGCCGGTTGCATACTGCATATTTCCAACTCCTCTCTAATACCTTAAGATACTAGAATACTGTACTTGCAAGTGCCATCTAATAAACTGACTAGTAAGTAGTAACTTTCTACTATTATGTTAACTGGCTTGTTTAAATATTAAAAATTTGCCAATGAATCACCCCGCTGTGTTTTCTTTATTCTTGGGAGCTGATGGGCACTCCCTTCTTTTAGGTGAAATTACAATTTTTTTATTTTTTTTTGTAGCTTGTTCTGTTTTTTATTTTTAATGTTTCTTTTTTCTTTTATCTGCAGAAATGACTACGAAATGCTGTTGGCACTTGATGAGAATAATCATCGACATGGTGGTGCATCTCTGGATCAGATCAACATTTTGCCGCAGTCGATCGTTCAGGTACTACATATGCATGCATGCCTAGAGATGGGTGAAAGGCTCCCGGCATTGAGGTCCATTGGTTCATTTGTTATTGCATCTTGCAGGGTGACAATTTTGAAGAAGCGTGTGCAATTTGTCTCGATACTCCATCCTCTGGGGACACGATAAGACATTTGCCTTGTTTGCATAAATTTCACAAAGACGTATGCAACTTTTTTCCTTGCTTGTTATAGTTCATTTCCATTTGAACTCTGTACTTATGATTTGGTCCACCCATGCAGTGTATTGATCCATGGCTTAGACGAAGAACATCATGCCCAGTATGCAAGTCATCTATCACTTGATTATCAAGATGAATTTTTGTGAAAGACGCCAAATATGCAATCAATGGGCATTCGGAGGATCAAGGTAATTCGCCAAATGCACATTTGAGTGCCTAGACATAATTTGTGATTGTGAGTTGGTGTTTGAATGCAAGATGTGTCGCCCTGGAGTTTGCAATAGATATGAAGTCCATCTATGGGACTTCGCTGGTATCATCTGCATTTCTGAATTAATTTATGATAGTGTTTGGAATAGCCCGGCCCTCCTCCGTCTTTGCTTATGCTGAACAACAGAATGGCAATAGGAATTTATTTACAAAGTCCCATGGAAGCTGTATAATGATCATAAGTTGAACGGCGGAGCATACCCCCCCAATCCCATTTCATTGTGGGCATCGCATCTTATTATTGTTTTGTTCTATTTTTGGAGGTTGAATGCTGTGGTGGAATGGCAGGGTAAGCAGTTACTTTTTAATTAATTTGCTTATGTCGAATTGTTGGCAGCTTGGTTTTCTAATGTCGGATGAGAAAACGCTATTTTGATTAATAAATTGTATTGTTATCTTACTTTTAAGTTGTAAACTTATTTCTTGTAAAACAAATGTATTTGGTGGCCATCTACATTGATTAAAACATACTATGGAGCTAAAGGTTGCTGATTGTTATTACCGGACCCTAAAAATATGGTTCGATTTAGAAATTAGAATGGAGAGTCCATTTTGATTTGTTATTGGTCTGAAGTGCCACTTCGTTCTTCTATCAGGCGGGCCGAGGCCGCCGTGTTATGGCGGCAAAATAATGCGAACGTAATTGTGCCACAAAAGCCCAATAGCGGCCTTGTATTGGGCCGGCAGAGGCGGCAGTGTAATAAATACGAAGGTAAGTTGGCCACAAAAGCCCAACAGCGGCCGTGAATTGGGTCGGGTAGTCCATTATGAGGCCTAGTTGGGCTTGGGGGCTGGCCGAAGCACACTCGCCTATTGGGCCGGGGAAGCCCAATGAGTGAAGTAGGAATTGGGCTGGCCGAAACCCACGGGCCCGAAGTGGGTAGGCCGGCAGACTCCCAATACTATTGACGACTCAGCGTTGGGCCAATAGAACCCACACGCGTTTGCTGTCGTGTTGCAATTGGGCCAACCAGATAAATCTTAGCCCAACTAAGAACCTCAGCTCAGATTGGGCCTACAGAATCCTACAATTTTGTCGCCGAAGAATCTCTGTTTGTTGCGACTGGGCATCAAAGCCCTGTTCCATTTTTATGGAACGAAAAGGCCCAGATTGGCAATACCTGTTCACACGTCCAGACTACTATCACCATATAATCTACGGAAAATGGAAAAAGTTTTCAATAAAAAATAGAAAGGTGAATATGAAAAGACATTTTTTTTAAAAAATAGACAAGTTTTAAAAATATTTTAAAAATAAAACAATAACTGGAACGAAGTATTTCCGTGCAACTTAGTATATAACTGTAACCTTATCCAACAGAGAAATCAGTATCGGGACTACAAACGGCCTCCTGAAGGTCCAAAGACACGTCGGATAGTGCAATGCCCTACCCCTTTTAGTACGGACCTGTATACCCATTAGGCCCATCTGCCCCCAACAAGCTACCTCTAACTCACTCAAATGATCATAAAACTTGCAGGTTCGTAAAAAATTTATAAATATATATGGGCTTCGTCCATTGATTAAGCAACTTTATTAGGGTCAGTTGGATACACCCAGCATCAAGCTCTGTGAAACAGACTAACAATAATCATATTCTACCGAGCATCCTTGGATAGGAGATTGTGGGTCTCCACCTTCCTTGCATTGCACAGACCGTCTGCACAATCACCTCTTTCAAATACGGCCGCAGCCCCCATTCCTGTGCCTGCACGTAAAACAATAAAACCCAAAAATGATACAACTCTAGTCCAGAAATGATGGAAGATCATGAATAGCTGACAATGAAGACGCACCTATGCACATAGAAACTACACCAAAGCGGCAATCTTTCCCACGACGTTTCATCTCATGCAATAATGTGGCAACGCAGCGTGCTCCTATAACAAGCCATTGATCAATATGGCATAAAATGCTAAAACGCGCTAGCATGACATTAACAGTTAGGTATAAAACAATATCTAAAAGAACATGTATCTTGTAGGCGCATGATGGAGAGATATAATTGACGTCCTTTACCAATGAATGTATTGTTAATAATTCGGGAGCCCATTGTAAATACCTGTTGCGCCCAAAGGATGCCCAAGAGCCATTGCACCTCCATTAACATTTATCTTTTCTGGATCTAGACCCAGTTTCTTGCGGCAGTAAACAAATTGGGATGCAAATGCCTGTATAAAAGCATATAATATTGTCAACTCTCATAAATTAAAATTCATTAGCTTGGTGTGTATATATGTACACAGAGAGAGAGAGAGAGAGAGAGAGAGAGAGATTTCCCATCTCAGAGGAGTCCAAGACCATAAAATAAGAAGTGCTAATAATTTTACTGGAATATTACCTCATTTATCTCAAAAAGATCAATGTCATCAAGTTCAAGACCAGCAGACTTCACTGCAGCTGGAATCGCAACAGCAGGGCCAACACCCATGATTGCAGGATCTACGCCAACAGCAGCAAAAGTCCTACAAGTACATCATCAATTGATCTACCTTAGACTTTCTTCTATTCTGCTCGAAGAGGCCTATCCATAATAAACAACTGTGGGGGTATAGCTTTCCAGTATAGATTAGGAAATAGCAATAGCCATGACCCATTTGGTGCTTTAAAACATAAAACGTATAAAATAGCTTAATATTTCTCAAGGACAATAATAAATAGTATGAGCTTAAAATTAAGTAAAACCTTTAATGTCAAAGGCCATCTAAACATTCATTAATCAGGCGGAACTAAGTGTTCAATCCCACTCAGAAAAGAAACATACCCAGCCAACTTTCAGAATATAAATAGGCCTATTCTAGAATCAGATATCAGAATGAAACTTGTATACGAGTTGCTAAACCCTAAAAATAAATCATTTTAGGATGATCTATGTTTTAAATTGCTAAACAGTTTAGACTTAGTAAATAAACAAAAGCTCCAGATGGATCTGATTGATTTTGGGGAGTGAAAATAACTTAACCAACTCCTTTTTACCAGTATTTGTTCATTGGGTTTGGATGGGTGGATAAATATATTACCCAATTTGCAAAATAGTAATTGTCAACATTAAGACCTACACTGGAAACCTGGCAAAATATGTATAAAGAAAGACTGAATATGAGCACCGAGAACGTTCAAGCACAGGGTTGGGGCCACTGAAGAATTTGGTCCAGGAAAGCTTCAATGATAGCATCATAGAAGTTTCACCAGAGTCAGGCCACAGCCAATTAAAAGAAGAAAATGCACACAGCTGACAACAAAAGGCTATTTGTAGAAATGATTTGCAACTACATCCAGCAAATAACTCAGAAGCTTAAGCATCTAATGTAAAAAAAGAAAAAGAGAAAGAAACTCAATGGAAGCCAGGAAAATGGGGGGGGGTCCGAAAAGTAGACAAATAGCTGATAAGAAGGGAAAAATGCTTGTCACCACAGCACACCGAATGCAACTTGTGAAACTAAAGGGGAGAAATCAGAAGTAGAGACTAAAGTGCTGTTTCGTTGTGGAAAACAACCCCAGTTTCCCAGAAAATTACTCCATTGAATAAGTAAATAGTAGAAACATGAATATAAAATTTACAATATTAATATATTAATATTTATATCAATATGAATAGTAAAAATATGAATTTTAAAATTTTCTGATTATATTATCACTATAAAAAATACTAATCTACATATTAATAGCAAATTTTGATTAATGACAAATAATTTATTCTACTATAAAATTATAATTCACAAATCGTATAGTCATCAATAATTCTACAACATTAAGAATATCAAAATAGTATTATTGTAAATAAATAGTAAATAGGTTAATACTAAATAGTTGAAATATCAACTGCAACATGAACATTATAAAAATTCTAAAGTTAAAGAAAAAAAAATAATGATCACTCACAATTATCATTTTTTTGTGAAGACTAATGATTATCATTAATATTGTAATATTAATATCCTAAATATTGTATTGGTAATCTTAATTTTATGATATTATCAATCTAATTTATTCCTAATTCAAATATATGGAAAAATGCACTCCGTACCCTTGAGGTTTTGCATAAAAAAAAAAGAAGCAAACAGTGCCCCAGAGTGTATTTTAAAAATAGCATAGACCTCCCTTTACTTTACAAATCTGATTGCATTAACCTCCCTACTGTTACTTAACACCTGTTAAAATTTTTACGACAACCAAATTACCTTCTCTTTCTCTCTCTCTCTCTCTACTCCCTCCAATAACCAGGTCATCTACAGGAAAATTTTGCACATCACCAGCCACCAAAGGAGGAAGGAAACAGCACTGTCCAACAGACCATTGTCCCCCCTCGAAAATTATATCCAAGAATGCATGAATCCAAAGGTTTTAGGTTAATCAAATCAAAAGCTCAATATGTGGCTGTTCATTGAAAATATAAATATATATATAATGTCATAGTGAGAATTGAAAATCAAGTTAACCCAAGAAAAGATCTGTTTATATCAGATAGCTATAAGATTATCCTTGTTGTATGACTCAAAATATTGAGCAGGTAAGTACCACCATATCCAAAGCATAAGTGTAGTAGAAATGGAGATATTAAAGTGAATGTGCAGGCCATATCCAAAGCATAAGTGTAGTAGAAATGGAGATATTAAAGTGAATGTGCAGGCATATAAGGGAACCACCAAAATTATAAATGGGATTCTACTTGATATAGTTAGAATGGCACCCATTGAAGATAGGATGCAGAAGATGGGATTAAAATAGACTGGATGGATATATGAGAAGAAAATCCATAGGTGCACCTGTGAAGTGAGTTGAGGCAATTGGACGAAATAAGTTCCTAGCAAAAGGGGGAGAGGAAGGACAAAGAAAACTCATGGAAAACCTTTAAACACTACTTAGAATACAATGGCCGTACAGAGACATGGCTATTAAAAAAATGGCAGGAGGTCTAAAATTTATTTAGTTCACCCCACTAAATGGAATGATATGATGGTTAAAAGACTTATGCTATTCTAGGCTATCGAGTGATATATCATCCATTATTGAAATCATGCCTATGCCGTAAATCAGACAAGTAATGAGAAGATCACACGTTAACCATCAAAGCATTCTACAAGCATATCAGAGTCTGTGTTCTGGAGAGAATTTGCAAGCGAGGGCAAGGTTCCAGCTAATGACAAAAACAAATAGCAAATCTAAGTAAAGGAATTTGGTTGCTTTGTAGGTGGTCATGACCCGTTACCTTTCTAGGAAATGGCATGATCTTACATGGTAGGAGATTTAGGCTCAGAATGGTACCAAAGTACTTAGACGTAACTAAGATACCATAGGTGACCTCTCTTAGTAAGGTCATGAAAGTAGTTTGGTGATGGAGTTGGGTTACCCTAGAAATGTGGCTGCTCAAGGCATTACCTAGGTTTTCTTTTTTTGGTAAGGCATTATCTAGGTTTTGGATCACATACAAGTGCAGAAGTTACAAAAGAAATGAGGTTAACTATTGGCAGAGAGTACAGGATTCACACATACCAAATTGGTAGTGAAATCAAGCATAACCATGGGGATGATGGAGAAACATGTTCTACGCATTACAAACCTGAATATACCAAGAACTGGTAATCCCTTTTGCATTGCAACACTTCTTTTCATCAGGAGGACAGCTCCAGCACCATCAGTCACTTGGCTAGAGTTTCCTGTTGTGCAGGCAACAAAGCCAACAAAATCAACAATGTCTTTCAAAAATATAATTCTCAAATAATATTAAAATATGCATTTTGAAATACCAGCAGTAGTTGTCCCATCTTTCTTAAATACAGGCTTCAGCTTTGCCAGACCTGACAATGTTGTGTTTGAACGGATTCCATCATCAATGGAGATTGTCATGTGTTTCTCATCTCCAGTTTTTGGATCAACAATCTTTTTCAATTAAATATACATGCAAGTGCACAAACTCAAATTGAATACACACAAACTTGAAAAATAAAGGAATTGCAGAAGTATGATATCCAAACTTTACTGAAACTGCAACCAAAGAAAAATAAGTACCTTCGTGGCCACAGGGATTATTTCATCCTTAAATTTACCAGAAGCAGTTGCAGCAGCAGCCTTTCTATGTGAATCAACCTAAGAACAAAAATAGAGTAAGAAACAATGCAATTACATAAAAGGAATTGTTGTTTGACAAATCTACTGGACTTACTGCAGCCTGGTCTTGCTCCTGCCTTGTTACACTAAACCGATGTGCAACATTTTCTGAAGTTATACCCATGGGGAGTAGGCAATCTTGGGCTTGTGCCATTGCCTTGACCTATATGAAACATAAAATGAGCTGGTCACCACCCAGTAAGCCTGTTAAGGAAATTATTAATGAAGGAAACTTATGAAATTCCAAAATCAAAGCATGAGATAAAGAACACACTCTTGGATTGACTGATCCTTCCCACGCCATTGGGTTTGCTGTCATGGATTCCAACCCGGCACCAATCCCTATGTGATAGACATAATATGAGAGAACAGATGAGGCAGCAAGAACCTAAGACATCCTGCACACTGGAGTTGAGATATACCAATATCGTAAAAGCCAGCTTTAATTGCTGCAGCTACATCAGCAACTGCCTGAAGACCGGATGAACACTGCCTGTTCACAGTTCTAACTGGCACAGTTTCTGAGCAACAGAGACATGATATTGAATTTGCACATGAAGGGAACAAAAGCAATAAACATGACAAATTGAGCTAGGACATGTACCAGGGAACCCAGCATAAAACGCTGCCATCCTGCATTCACTAGCCCTTTGAGATCCTGGAGCCAGTACTGAGCCCACAACAATGTCTCCAACTTCACTAGGATTTACATTTGTTTTTTCTATCAATGCCTGTGTGCAGAACAAACATATTATAGGTTACCCTAATATCATCAACCCTCATTTCTGGTGTTTAACAAAATACAAGATTATACAGAAAGCATACCCTCAAAACTGTAGCAAGTAAATCATCAGGATAAGTATCCTTGAAACCTCCTCTCTTTGACTTACAAAGTGGAGTCCGACATGCCCTGTTGAGTGTCACCAGCACAACAGTTAGGTAACAACTTAACATAGTCGAGCATAATTTGTAAGTCCAAATAATGCAAGAAGAAAAAACTAATTCTGGAGTAATCACTTACGCCACTACGACTACATCATCGTCATAAACTGAGGTTCTATGGTATGCTGCACTATCCCCAGCAGCACACAAAGATGCCTGCGTGTTAAGAGAACAGATCAATGAAGGATAGGGCAAAGGCCAAACATGAAAACATAACTGTTACATTTGGAAGCACATTTAAGTAATCAACTGAGTATTCCAACTACACAATATGCAGTACTTACACTTTACCTGCAAACTTTTAACCACAGAGAAAGAAAGTTTAGACTATAGGCATGAAGCACATGGAAGGCACACATTCACTTCAATTAATAAGGCGAAACTAAAGATGCCCTCCACTTATTTTATGTTCAATCATTTGACCACCTAAAATTTTTGTTATCAAGAGATTAAAAATTGATTAGGCAAAGCATTGATACAGATAATGGTGGGGAGACTGTTAAGTTTTGGAAAAAAATAACCTTACAGTCTCAACCTTTCATTCACTAGAAAAGCTTGATTTATACAAGCTTCTTTACAAAAATAGGAAACAACTAACTTTAGGAAAGAATCCTAGAATCTATACAATTTAGGATACAACCAAGATAGGAAACATAATCTAATCTAGAGGATACAATTTTTCTTTTAGGAAATAATATATACAATCAATCAATCTAGGAAACATATATAATCAATCACCAATCAATCAATCAATCACCAATCAATCATCAATAAATCAATCACCAATCAATTATCAATCAATCAATCACCAATCAATGATTGAATCATTCCATATCAGCTGCTGACACTCCCCCTCAAGATTGAGCGTGTATATCTTGCATCTCAATCTTGCTTATCATCCTGTTAAATACTGGTGCAGGCAGACCCTTAGTTAGCATGTCTGCTAACTGATCTTGGGATGAGATGCATGGTGTGCATATCAGCCCACTATCCAATTTCTCTTTGATAAAGTGCCTATCTACTTCAATGTGCTTTGTCCTGTCATGTTGAACAGGATTATGAGCGATACTGATTGCCGATTTGTTGTCACAGTAGAGTTTCATAGGAGTAGTCCACTCAATCTTGAGATCATTTAGAAGAATTTTTAGCCACAATAATTCACACATAGCTAGAGCCATGGAACAAAATTCTGCCTCAGCACTTGACCTAGCCACCACATTTTGTTTTTTGCTCCTCCACGTTACCAAATTGCCTCCCAACATAGTACAATATCCGGAAGTAGATCTTCTATCTACAACAGAGCCTGCATAGTCTGCATCTGTGTAGGCCTCAAGGGTCATAGCTTCTCCCTTTTTGAACAAAATGCCTCTTCCAGATGCTCCTTTTAGATAGTGGAGTATTCGATACACAGCTTTAAGATGGACTTCCCTTGGGTTATGCATGAATTGACTAACCACCCCCGCAACATAGGCTATATCTGGCCGAGTATGGGCCAAATATATCAGCTTTCCAACTAGCCTTTGGTAAACTCCCTTGTCAACCTTATCTCCTTCTAGAGCTTCTCCCAACTTATGATTTGGGTCAATGGGTGTGTCACTTGCTTTGCAGCCTAGCAATTCGGTCTCCTTTAAAAGGTCTACCACATATTTTTGCTGAGATATGAATATGCCATCTTTAGAATGAGCCACCTCTATTCCCAAGAAATATTTTAATCTCCCCAAATCTTTGATTTCAAACTCCTTTAACAAGCACTCCTTTAATTGAGTCATCCCTTCTTTGTCATTGCCGGTAACAACAATATCATCTACATACACAATTAACACAGTTACTCCCCGTGGCCGAATATTGAATAAAAAGAGTATGGTCTCCTTGGCTTTGTCTATACCTCATGCCAAGCATAACACTCGTGAATCTCCCAAACCAAGCCCGTGGGGACTGTTTCAGTCCATACAGGGCTTTTTTTTAGTTTGCATACAACCGGCCCTTGTGTGGCTATTTCATAACCTGGTGGTATTTCCATATATACCTCCTCCTCTACGTTACCATGTAAAAATGCATTTTTCACGTCAAACTGATGCAATGGCCAACCTAGATTAGCAGCTAACGAAAGGAGGACTCTTAACTGTATTTAGTTTAGCCACCGGTGCAAAAGTGTCCAAATAGTCTACCCCATACACTTGTGTATATCCCTTGGCAACTAATCTTGCTTTGTACCGATCTAGAGATCCATCAGACCTATATTTCACAATATAGACCCATTTACAACCCACTGGATGTTTTCCTTTAGGCAATTTTACCACTTCCCAGGTCTGATTTTTTTCCAAGGCTGTCATCTCAACTTCCATGACACCCTTCCAATTCTTATTCCCTATAGCTTCAGAAAAACTTTTTGGAATTGGGATGGTATGTAGGCTGGTAAGAAAGGCTTTATGGGTAGGAGACAACTTAGAAAAGGAAAGAAATAGGTGTAATGGATGCTTGGTACAAGTTCTTTTCCCTTTTCTTAGAGCAATGGGCCAATCAAGGTCATAGGTATCTGGTTGGACAATAGCTTCAGCAGATTTTGTAGAGCTCATATGAGTCATATCAAGAGAATTGGTTGCATGAATACCTGGTGATGACTCTGAAATGGCAGGATTGTCAGTGTTATTCCTGCTTGTAGAGACCGTAGGACTAGGACTTGTAGAGGATGCAGGAGCTTCCATAGGACTAGATTCGGTTTTATTCCTCCTTGAGTATACCTGCATAGGCCGAGGAGTAGAAGGTGAAGCTTTCTCAGGTGTCATGTTTTTCGAGTCTTTCTGTTTAGGAGATGGGTTCGAGGATAGCAGATTAGGGTCAGGAAGAAAGGAGGAATCCCTATTAATTAAGGTCTGATTTTGTTCTAAAATAGTTGATGATCTGAAGTACGACTCATTTTCAGCAAAGGTAACATCAGCAGATACAAAATATTTCTTTGAGGGAGGATGATAGCATCGATAGCCTTTTTGTGTAGATGAATATCCAATAAATACGCATTTTAAGGCACGAGGATCTAGTTTCCCTCTATTGGCTGTTGGAATATGAACATAGGCCGTGCACTCGAATATCTTGGGCTGCCAATTACTACTAACATGGAAGTCAGGAAAATGACTTATCAATAGTTGAATAGGACTTTGAGATTCTAGAGTTTTAGATGTTGATAAGAGTGGTGGCAGTTAGGGCTGCTTCTCCCCAATAATGTTGAGGGACATTATGGTGAAAAAGAAGTGCTCGAATAACAGCTAGAAGATGACCATTTTTCCTCTCGGCCACCCCATTTTGTTGAGGGGTGTAAGGACAAGAAGACTCATGAATAATACCTTTTTGTTGAAAGAAAGCGGATAGAGTGTGATTGAAGAAATCTCTAGCATTATCAGATCTAAACCGCTTTACATTTACCCCAAACTGAGTCTTAACCATATTGTAAAAATTGGGGAAAACATGGCTTACTTCTGACTTGGCTTTCAACAAATATAACCACACCACTCTAGTACAATCATCAACAAATAAGACAAACCATCTTGTCCCAGAAATATTGAGAACACTTGATGGACCCCAAATGTCACTATGGATTAAAGAGAATGGGAAATCAGTCCTTTTATTAGAAAGAGGGAAAGAAACTCTTTTATGTTTGGCAAGTTCACAATCAACACAATGAAAGTGACTAAAATCCAGACCTTTAGCTAAATTAGGAAACATTAATTTGAGAGTAAGAAAGGAGGGATGACCCATTCTATAATGCTGTAACCACATCTCATCCTCATTGGATTGAGCTAGGCATGACATAAGAGGAAGAGACTCCTCCTTGTCTGGCCCTACTGATTCCTCGAGGTAATAAAGCCCCTCTTTAGCCCTAGCAAGCCCAATCATCCTCTTCTTGCCCTGTTCCTGTATCTCATAGACATTGGAATAAAAAGATACACTGCAATTAGTATCCTCAATAAGTTTTTGAACAGATATAAGATTAGCAAATAATTTGGGGACATGAAGGACATTCTTGAGGGTTAGGTGATCATTGAGAATAATATCTCCTTGACCAGCAACAGTAATGAGTGAGCCATCTGCCATTGTAATTTTTCTAGAGCTAGGACAAGGCTGATAGGAAGTAAACAATTGTGGATGGGATGTCATGTGGTCTGAAGCACCCGAGTCTAGGATCCAACAATGTTGGTGTAAAGTTTCTGAAGCATGTAGGGAAAAAGTGTAGGAAGCAATACCTGTGAGAGCAAGAGAGCTACCTTTTTCTGCCTTTTTGTCTAGAGATCCCAGAAAATTTTTTAGTCTTTCAATTTCTGCCTTGTTGAGTTCAAGAGACTGTCCCCCATGCTCCAATCCTCTCGGTTCCAGTTGCTGACTGTTGGCTGCTGCTATATGCACTTGACTCCTTGCTGGTCCCCCTCTAGATGGCTTTCCATGGAGCTTCCAGCACTTTTCTATGGTGTGCCTAGGTTTCTTACAAAAGGTACACCATAAAGAATCCCTATCCACTGGTTTCTTTTCATCCCTAGGGCCTTTGTTTTGATTATAAGTTTTTAAAGACACTAGGGCAGAACTCTCACCGGAGATAGCTTCTAGCATTATACCCCTTCTCCCTTCTTCTGCCCTTATTAAGGAGATTACCTCATTCAAGGAAGGTAAATCCTCTTTGCCAAGAATCTGCACTCTAACCGTATCAAATTCAATGTTGAGGCCGGCCAAGAAGTCATATATCCGCTCCTTTTCAACAAATCTCTTATGGAGTGCAGCATCCTCACTACATTTCATCTTCAAACATTGGTAGTGATCTAGCTCTTGCCATAGAGTTTGTAACATATTTGCATACTCCGTGATGGTTTTCGAGCCTTGTTTGGTTGCTGCCACCCTTGCCCGTATTTCATAGATTTGGGCTGCATCTTTCACCTTGGAATAGGTCAAGTTTATGACCTCCCAAATATCCTTGGTTGTGGTAAAAAACATGATAGTGTCATTAATCTCTGGAACCATGGAATTCCAAAGCCAGGACATTACCAAGGAATCTTCCTCGTCCCATGCTGCGAATGCTGGATCACTTTCTTTTGGGCCCGTTCCTAACAAGTGGCTAAGCTTCCCCTTCCCTTTAAGAAAGGTCCGGATCAGCTATGACCACTTTAGGTAGTTTTTCCCGTTCAAACGATAGGTTGCCTGGAGAGACTGCAATTCTCCTCCCAAGGTCCCATTTTGAGTTCCAGCAATTGGAACTTCTGAGGTATGGCAGGAATTGGCTGTATCTGATGTAGGTTCTTGGACGGAAGACATCTCTTGGCCAAGATTCAGATGAAAAACGAAAGATGGGAAGACTGGTAAGGATAGGCTTTGTAGATCCCAAAGAATTGTAGAACAAAAACAATCCCTAGGGCTCTGATACCATGTTAAGTTTTGGAAAAAAATAACCTTACTGTCTCAACCTTTCATTCACTAGAAAAGCTTGATTTATACAAGCTTCTTTACAAAAATAGGAAACAACTAACTTTAGGAAAGAATCCTAGAATCTATACAATTTAGGATACAACCAAGATAGGAAACATAATCTAATCTAGAGGATACAATTTTTCTTTTAGGAAATAATATATACAATCAATCAATCTAGGAAACATATATAATCAATCACCAATCAATCATCAATCAATCATCAATCAATCAATCACCAATCAATGATTGAATCATCAATCAATCAATCACCAATCAATGATTGAATCATCAATCAATCAATCATCAATTAATCAATCACCAATCAATGATTGAATCATTCCATATCAGCTGCTGACAGAGACAAAACTGTTCACAATTATTAACCAAAAAATAAGCAGTTGTGAAAGTTCAAAAGATGCCATTTGAATAACACTTTCACATTAAATATTTTACTTGTATAATTTATCCTTTTAGTGAGGATAAAAATTAGTTTTTTCAATGATTTGAAAATGAATATAGCGTTGCAATGGACCTTCAGGCAATCTAGAAAGTCAGTTGCTTACAATCATGACTAAATGAGCTTTTGGTTTTAGGTAGAAAATGAGAAATAAATGGATATATTCATGGAAAAAGTTTGCCTGTTTATCCATAATGATCGCATGGAGGAGCAACATGATATAGTAAATGGAAGTATTCACAGAAGCAGCCCCATATAGTTAGTGGAAGTATAGTCTATTCCAGTTGTCTAGTCTAACCAGTTGGCAAAACATAGTAAACGCAAGTATTCACAGGAGCAGGATACAGTCACCCAAACTTGGGCCAATTACTACATATACGCTCAACCCCTGTTTGTGAGTCCTATAGTGAAACCCCTAGGTTCATAAAGATCAATGAATGAAATTTGCCAAAATATCAAATTATTTACCCCAAGTTAGGGCTAATTGGTCTCCCAACCCCCACCCCCCCCCCCCTTCCTGAGGAGCAAGGAAAATCGTCTCAGGAGGGTGATCATGGAGGCGAACCCACCAAACCACGGTTAGGCAATTATAGTATTGACTAACTATCGTACTTTCTCTCATGGTCGATCAATGCCATGAAACGGACATAAGGATAACCTTATGACAGATCAATATGACAATCCCTTTCCTGCATGTCCTCCTCATGGATAATTTTTCGTACTAGGGCTCAACCAAACCAAATAAACCCCCATCGACGAAGATCCGGGGTTTCCGAACCACCCAAGCCTTGTGCCCAAACTCATAAATAATAAACCCTAGATCCAATCCAATTCATCGAGTTCGCGGAATTCAAGCTACAACCGGAACGTGGTCAGCTCCACAAACGCACGCACGCCAAATCTCAATCAATTTCAGCATCCAAAAACAAATCGAATAGAATAGGAGAAGAAAACACAAGGGAATCAACAGATTAGACTTACAGATATTGATGATTCGATGTTCTCGAGGGAGGAAGAGGTTGAATTGGGGCGAAGATGCTGGAGAAGGACTCTCTGCCTCTCGATTGCTTTCTCCATCTCTCTCTCTCTCTCTCTCTTTCTTCCAACACCAATACCTTCTGCTCGAGGAAATGAGTCGCAGAGATATTAACTGACAGATATGAAATGGGGTTGCGTATTGCTATTGGGCTTGGAAGAAGAAGAAGAAGACGACGAAAAGGTTTCGATCAAAAAGAGATAAGGAGCCGGTAGTGTCTAATAATTGAATTATTATTATTATTAATTAAGATATATCATACATAACAATTCAAAATTGGTTTGGGTTTTGGTTTTGGGCCTCAGAAATTATGAGGCCTTGTCCAACATGGGCTAATGGGCCTTAAGGCCCTCAACAGTAATCCAAACTGGTTACAGCAAGCAATTGGGGTGGCCGATTGCTCACTGGGTCAATGATAATGCAAGAAAATAGGCCTAGGACTTGGGCATTAATTTAATTTAATTTCTGGTTACTCCTATACTTCTTCGTTTGTGTTTGTGTTGTTATTTAATTTTTTTATTATTTTAATTTATTTATATTTTTAAATTAATTTAATTCTTATATTTTAAATTTTTTTTGGTATCATTATTCAAATTTTTCGTTATTTTAATTATACTTATATATTTGTATTTTTAATTAATTTAACTCCCTGTATTGAGTTAAATTGACTTGAAACATAAAAAATGCAAGAATACTTAATCCCATTTTAAACGCTAAATGCAGTTAAAGTATAATAGTTAAATTAATTAAAAAATGTAAATATATGTGTAATCGAAATAATAAAAAAATTACATTCTCACATGAAAAAATATCAAAATATATTATTTAAATTAATTTAAAAATACAAATATAAAGATGTAATCGAAACAACAAAAAAAATTGAATGATGACTTAAAAAAAATAGAAATAAAAATATAAATTTGGCCTTAATTTATAGTGTAGTTGGATGCCCCCTTATTGGTGGCCCATGCGAGCGCCCTTTGTGCGAGGGTAAAATGGGTGTCACCGTTGCATCGTTGGCTGATCTAAGCGTGCGTGTGAGGTGCAAAACCATAAGAAATTCGGGCGCACCCGGCAGTGGTATTGGCATGGTCCGTGTCTGTGCGCGCTAAAACTGCAGCCTAAGGAGACGCATATATGCGCGAGATGGACACTCTCTTGGGAGCAGGAAACAGGGGATCATAGGAGAGGAGAGCGATGTATGAGTGTGGACTGAATGTATATGTTGTAATTAATTAATAATTGGCTCATCGACTAGTTCTTAGTTTCATGTCAATAATAATATATAGCGTCTCATGCACTCATTTGAGTGGCCCTCGTGTTTCCACGCAGCAATTTTCACTCCCCCATGAATTTTTAAATTTTAATGGATGTGGCACAAGCAAAAGCCTATTACAAGGTTAAAAAAGTCTGAAACCCTAAAATAATTTTTTTAGGACAAGAAATGTGTAAATTTCCTCTTAATTAGAAAATTCATGAATAAAGCGTAAATATGATAATTCTGATATTTGAAAATTTTTTCGAGAGCCCACGTAAAAGATAAACATAATTATCTATAAAAATTATAATTCTAATAAATCTTAGAATATCAAGATAAATATTATTTATAAAAATCATAATTCTAGTGGATTTTGAAATATCATGATAGATATTATTCATAATAATTCTAATTCTAATAAATATCGAAAAATTTCATATTTCTCTATAAATAGATGAGTCTCAAAAAATGCATGTCCCTATACTAGTTTTAATACAATTTTTAAATTTTCAGTTCATGACTTAAGAATAGTCGTGTATTTACGTAAGAACTTTTCTATCTCTTTCTAATTTTTCGTTCTTGTAAGATATGGTTGAATTTTTAATTATTGTTCACTATGGTTGCATCTTTGAGTGCTGTTTTTCGTAATTAGTGCACTAAACTTTCTGGGGAATAGAAAGTCTAATCCAACCTTCCTTCCTGACTGCATCTGCATGCATGGATGGGTTCCTTAATTTGTCTTCTATTTGGCTACTTTACTTCCCGTTTAGGGTAATTTGACTCTTAAGAGCTTGGAATTTGAGAGATTTGGGTAGTAGTAGATCTAAGCTGTAGTAGATGTAGCCTAAATTAGGACTTAGGAGGCTTACTAGGTGACAGACACTAAGACTGTAGCGACGTGACAAAAATTGCCAAACAGATGACACGAGGTAATTTACAGATGTCAACGCATATGGGGCTCAAAATTCAGCTCAATTTGGACGGTAGCGACGCAGCACCATGCTCATGCAGGTGCAGAGCAGAGAAGAATTATTACAATTCCAAGACGACGAGGTGGGAAGCGGCCACAAACCTCGGAAAACACGTCGGGCGGGACCATGGTGGGCGGGCGTGGAATGGAACAACATACAACGACACAATTCAAAACAAAAATGAACTGCCCCATTAGAGGCACGTGTCATGCACTATTTCCCTCTCTTATAGCACACGTGTCATTATGTTGAGTTCCGCCCACCATGCAAATGCACTTGCAAGCCAACCATGGGAAACATAATTTCAATTTTAATCTCAATTTCATTTTCATCAACCACTGTTTCTTTATTTTTATATTTTCTATTTCTTTCTATTTTATATATCTTCAACGTAATATTATTTTACAATTTTTTTAAAAAAATTAAATTATAATAAAAATTTAATAATTATCATTCATCCTTTAAAAATCATATATAATACTGTCGACGTTGAAAAATGATCAACTGAAATTCGTCGACCCGTACTAATCCAATAATCATGAATACGAGGAGAAGAAAACAATAACACCATCAACAAACACTACGCAAGAAATTTTTTAGTGATTCAGCCAGAACGATACCTAGTCCATGATTGTCCTCTGATCATTTTGGCAAAGTAACAATATGTATCTTTTATCATGCTTGTACAATAACTTTTTATCCCTCATTTATAATGTGAGATATAGATAATTTACACAAAATTTAAAGTGGTGGGATCATATCTTGAGGGATAATGTGTCTTTATTATTGCGATCTGATCAGTGTTGACTAACGAGTTAGAGTCATCGCCAAGAACTCGCTTGCTATAGTGACCAGAGTTCGCGCTTTAGCAATTATGTGATCTCGCAGAGATGGCTTCGGCCTTGGACCTATTGGGATTCGAGAGATCAGGCCTTATCATCAGACCGTTTCCAACCCATAACAGTCCCGTCAAGGCCCAAGACGATTCAGAAAATGCTCGTAATAAATACTCAATATTAGGTCAAATTATATTTTATTCTTGTATTTTTACATTTTTTTAAAAATACAATTTAATTTTCGAATTATACCCATAAACTTACATTTTCGAATCAATTTAATTTATGTATTTTAAATTTTTTTCATGTGACAACCAAAAGATTTCATTGATTTGATTATACTCATGTATCTGTATTTTTGAGTCAAATTAATTTTTATACTTTAACGTAAATAAAGTGTGACGTATATTTTATTATCTTATTTTATATTTTCTATTTTATACACATGAAAATATATGAATTAAATTCACATAAAAATATTTATCTACAAATGTAATGGAAATAATAAAATATTCAAATTATCACAAAAACAAAATTAAAATATAAGAATTAAATTAACTTACAAATCAAATTCTAAAATATCATTAAATTAACAAAAACAATTAAATGATAATACAAAATGTGAAATTACACGCCAAAAATATGGATTTGGCCCAGAGAGTATTGCATATTCGACACGTGCCATATTCTAAATCGATTAAATTTAAGTGTGCCCACCCCACCATGCAGCCACACACTTTGTGAGTTTATATACAGGGATGAAATTTAATTTGGAAATGATACTTAGAGATTAAGAGGTGACATTACATTCATAGTCTAATTAATACGAGTATATTATATATTAATATAAGACTATCACATTAATTATTATTTTTTAAGTATTTAAATAATATTATTGTATTTATTTTGACTGATTAATTAATTATTAAATTGCTCTAGTTGTCAGATAAAGTTTGAAGACCTTAATGAAATTTCTAAATCTACTTAGATATTAATATTTAATTTGTTAAGTTTAATATTTAAAATTTATTAAACTAATTAATATTAAATTAAATTTTAGATGACCATCTTTGCGCGGCTCCCGTCGCTCCTCCCTTCGATTCTAATAGAGGAGGTAAATCGCAAGTGTGAGTTTTTGTCTCATTGCACAGGATAAAAATCGAACTCACAATTCACCAGTGTAAACTCGACATATCACTTTTTCAATTGTTTAACTTATGTTCTAGGGACTATATTAAATTAAAGAATACTAAGATGGACTTTAAGTTAAAAAATATTAAATTAAACTTATAAAATACTAAGATGGACTTTTAAAGAATCTACTTGATGTATCATGAACAAAAATCTACTTAAAAAGATAAAAATTTCAAAAGCACATAATATTATTTTTAGGGGTGTTCAAAAAAATTGATGCATCGCGGAAATCGACCGCACCGAACCAGACTGCACCAGACCATGCGATTTTTTTAGAGTGGCGGTCCAACACGGTTTGAGAAACCCCCAAACCGCACGGTTTGCGATTTGGGGTTTCACGGTTCGGTTTCAAACCGAACCGCCCAATATATATTATAATAATTTAAAATATAAAAAATAAAATGTAAAATATAAAAGAGGTGGGGGAAACCCTAAATCATTTCAGCATTTCTCTCATCTCTCCCTCTTCGTCTCTCAAAGCTTCACACGCACCCATCCCTCGTCGTCGATCGCACCAGTCCATGGATGACTCAGATCTGTTTTCCCCCTCATCCTAAATTAGCAGATCCAACAATACCAACTCCATTTCTGATAAGGTATCTCTTCCATTTGTACTTTCCAGTCCTGAATGTTTTGTTATTAAGATGGTTTTGGTTTGGTGCGGAAGCTTGAGATCTTTGGTGGACATTGTCTGATCAAGATATTTGGATTTGGATTTATTTGTATGTCGATTGGGGTTGTTGCAAACCGTGAAAACCGCATCAAAATGCACCGCGTTACGCAGTACGGTTTGGTGCGGTTTTTTCATGCCAAATCAAATCGGTCGGTTTGATTACATGTGAAAACCGCATGTGCGGTTCGGCGCAATAAATTGGCTAAAAATCGGCCAGACCGAACCGTATACACCCCTAATTATTTTTGACTTAAAATATGTTATACATATTTCTCGTACCATTTCTTATGGGTTAGACTTAGCCTAATAGGCTGGCTCAATCGCCTAAAGCCTAGTAGGCCCAGATGAGCTCATCAGGAAAGCTCATACATTGCTGAAATTCTAGGTCACATCACGAAATCAAGCGAGCTCCCAGCAAAGAGGAAGGCTCATAGCGAGCTCTAAGTGATATATCCAATGAGCTGCTAACAATGCTTCTAACTTACTGGTCTAACCATTCAGCTCGCCAATCAAACTATTCAGCTTGCATAACAACATTGCTGCTGAATAACCGGAAGCAAGGACCCACTTACTTTTGTAAGGCAAACCAGATCACTAGTAATACGGAGCTCACTCCCGATTTTATGGAAATGATAAGGACATCTTGTCCCCCATAATATCATCTCTATATTTTTGTATTTTATGCAATTGTAAACACCCATCACTATAAATAGGGGCCAAGAATACCATTGTAGGAGAGAGAACAACGATAATAACATATTGTTACTCTATCGGAATATCCAGAGAACAGTCATGGAGTAGGCATTATTCTGACCGAATCATGTAAAAACCTCTTGCGTTCGTTCTATTATGTTCCTCCTCCATGCATTTGGACTTATTTACTCATTGAGGGCCTATAAATCACGGTTGACTAATTCTAAATGTCGACAAAATAGTAATTGAAAATGTCTTTAGAAGAATCGAGACATGAGTATTTCTTAAAAACTATAACAAGCTCATGGATACTCTAAAATCTCGAAACTTATCAAGTAAATTTCTTTTATTTTGGGAGGTCTCAAATATAACGCAAACAAATTAATTTTGATATTTAAAAATCTTTCCAAGAGTTTTGTAAAAAGGATAAACATTATTCTTAAAAATCTCAATTCTTATAGATTTTAAAATATTAGGAATACTTATCATAAAACTCCATATTCATCTATAAATAGATGACCATCGTTCTAAGAAAGACATGTGCTTAATACTATTTTTAATATTATATTTAAATTTTAAATATTAAAGTGTTTAGGCAAAAATTGCTCTACATCTTTTAATTATTTTTTTAATATAAAATTTAAATAAATTAACAACGACATTCTTAATTAATAAATAAATTCATTGTTCTCACGTAACTAAATTCCTCCAATTTTAGCCTTGTACGCCAGACAAAGTTGTTAAAATATTTAAAGTACAAGAGTTCAAGAAACTGAAGGCATTCACATGAACATTAATTGTCCGTATCCCAACAGAATCTTCAAGGTAATTTGTCCCTATATGTCAAGTTCCCATTCTAATTAATTTATTATTATTTATTTGATGTTAATAATAAATTATTACTTGGCCTTGCATTCGTTACTACGTCTGTCTTTTAGTTTAACATTATTATGTGTGTGACAAACTTTAAATCTATCTATCTATCTATCTATCTATCTCGAATAATATTGAGATGACATGACATTCAAATAGAAGAAGAAATATGCTTATTAACCTGAAAACATTAGTTAATAATGTGATTAATTATTAAATATATATATATATATATATAGGGTTTGACGTACGTACCACCTTTGATTTCACTAAGCAATATGCATGATGGACTTTATATAATAATTTTATTAAATACGTTGGTTAGGAATTGGAGTTACGTAGCATTAGTTGTTACATAATTAATTCTCTGCTATACTATAATAATACATCAAATCTTGGGTGAATATTCTACGTACAGCGCATCACATTTGGGAATTAATAAAGATGGGCTTCGAATATTTTTCAAAATTATAAGAAAATCAATCTCTACATGCTATATATGGTTGGTGGGAGAGAAAAAATAAATACCAAGAGAAAGGAAAACGAAAAGTTTAAACCCACAACTTCATATATAAATATCATCATCATAAGTAAATTATTATTCCAACTACCTTTAAATGCTTTAATTTGTTCAAAATTTTAACTCAAAAGTTTTAGTTAAAGTAACTCAAAAATTATATATGCATGCACATATAAATTTATCGCACTTAAATGGTCACAATTTTAACTAATTGGTCCCCCGGCCCTCTCTCTCTCTCACTCTCTGTCTCTATAGTAAAGTAACCTTAACTAACTATGGAGTTAGGATGCATTTTTTAGACATGCAACTCAACAAATTTCATTATATTATTATTATTCTAATAATTGAGATATGCATGGTCACCTAGCTAGAAATAGGAGTGATGAGCATCGAAATTAAAAAAACTCCTTATATATATATATATATGAAGACCGAAGACTAGACTGGTCTACTGTTGGACCGGACTGATCCGGTTTGCACTAGACTAGATAGATCGATAACATTTTTACCCTGTTTAATATGAATTTAAAGTATATACGTGTGTGCGTATATATATATATATATATGTTATTATCTGTAATGTTAAGTAACTACTATTAAGCCTTTTAAGTTATTAAGTATATATACTTAGAGAATCACTCCAATACTCTCAGAAGTCAGAACAGAATGTACCAAAGCCAAAGCAAAAGCCAAATTAAGGTTCTAAGTATCTCTCCAAAAGGGGTCACCTCATAAAGAAATGGAATACGTGTCCACCCATTATCATGCTAGCTAGCTGGACCTTCTTCTTGATAGAGCCCACTTACTTGCACTTTTCCATTTCTTTCTATATAAGCATCAGGGACCCCCCCATTAATTGTTGTGTTACTACTACACCCTTCACCCGGCCATCTCCTCCTTAATTCGCCTTCCTCTCTCTCTCCCTCTGCAACTCCAACCATGCAAGCCTCTCCCCATTTCTTCGCCACACCAACCTCATATAAACTTCAAACTCAGCCCACAAGAAATTCTCCTCATCACCCACAGCTATGTACACCCAAAATCCTTACCGTCAACCCGTCAAAGGGGACTCTCCACCGGAAGATTATTCTGCGGCCGGAGCAGAAGCCTTTGATCGGCCCGCCTCAGCCCGCTCCGGCGCCACCTCAAACCGGCCACCCGCCGAAGCTGAACCCGATTCAGAAACTAGCGGCCTCCGCGCTAGACATGGTTGAGAGGGCAGTGATCATGAAGCTAGATAATAAGCACGGGCTGAGCCCGACAGTAGACCCGGCGGTTCAGCTGGAGGGGAATTTCGCCCCGGTCAGGGAGTTTCCGGTTCAGCAGGGGCTCGAGGTGGTTGGCCAAATTCCGGCAGCTCTCCGTGGGGTGTACCTGAGGAATGGGGCCAACCCCATGTTCCGACCAATCAACGGCCACCACTTGTTCGACGGGGACGGGATGGTCCATGCCGTTACGCTGGGGAACGGGAACCGAGCCAGCTACTCTTGCCGCTTCACTCGCACCAGCCGGCTCGAACAGGAAACCGCATTGGGGAGGCCCATCTTTCCCAAGCCGATCGGCGAGCTGCATGGCCATTTGGGGTTGGCTCGGCTGGCTGTGTTCTCCGCACGAGCTGGCATCGGCCTGGTGGACCCATCTCGAGGCACTGGTGTCGCCAACGCCGGATTAGTCTATTTCAACGGCCGGCTCTTGGCCATGTCAGAGGACGATCTTCCGTACCACGTCCGCATCACGAAAGATGGTGATCTACAAACGATCAGGCGGTTCGATTTCAACGGGCAGCTCGAAGGGTCCATGATCGCTCATCCAAAAGTGGACCCCATCACAGGTGATTTCTACGGCCTGAGCTACGATGTCCTGAAAAAACCTTATCTTAGGTACTTCAAATTCGACACGTGCGGGAGGAAGTCACGTGACGTGACCATCTCTCTCCCGCAACCAACCATGATCCATGACTTCGCAATCACGGAAGCTCACGTGATCATCCCGGATCACCAAGTCGTGTTCAAGCTATCCGAGATGACCCGGGGCAAGTCACCCGTCATCCACGACGCCAACAAGATATCTAGGTTCGCGATCCTACCCAAAGACGCCGCCGACGATTCGAAGATCCGGTGGATCGATGTTCCAGATTGCTTTTGCTTCCATCTCTGGAATGCATGGGAGGAAACTAGCGAAGCAGGCGACCCGGTCATCGTGGTAATCGGGTCATGCATGAGCCCGCCTGATTCGATCTTCAATCAACGGCCCGACCCCCTCCAAAGCGAGCTATCTGAGATCCGACTGAATCTGAAAACGGGCGGGTCCACCAGGAGGGTCATTGTGGCCGGCCTCAACCTGGAAGCCGGACAGGTGAGCAAGCGGTGGCTTGGCCGGAAAACCCGGTACGTGTACTTGGCGATAGCGGAGCCTTGGCCGCGGTGCTCTGGCATCGCCAAGGTGGACATGGTGACGGGAGAAGTGAACAAATTTATTTACGGCGATCAAAGGTATGGCGGCGAGCCATGTTTTGTGGGCTGCGGCGGGGAAGAAGAAGAAGAAGACGGCGGATATGTGATGGGCTTTGTGAGAGATGAGAGGAAGGAGAGGTCGGAATTGGTGATAGTTAAGGCTTGGGACATGGAGCAAGTGGCTTCGGTAAGGTTACCGTCTAGGGTACCCTATGGTTTTCATGGCACATTCGTTAGTTCTCAGGACTTGAGCCAACAGCGTCTATGTTGATAAATTTAACATCCATGATCATCATCTTCTACTTGTAATTACTGTATGTAGATGTGAATACCTTTTAGTTTCTACTAATACAACCTATCATTATCAATCAATTCTCTTTCTTCTGTTGAGAATTAATTATACATTAAGCTGAGTAAGAGTGTATCCAGGCTAGCTACATGCAGTGAGTGACACGTAGGCTGGTCGGGCAGACAAGAAAACAAAACCAGAAGGAAGTTTATTTTCAGATCAGAAATGCTATTTGGCTCTTAAATTTGACACTCCTTCACATTCTATTTTGACGTCTTGTAGATTATATTAATATAAATGTATAACATATCAATATACGAGTCTTTCTCTTACGTTGACATTCTATATTGACGTCTTATACATTACGTCAATATAACATATCAATATATGACTCTTCCTCTCACTCGACATATATGCAGAGTACATAATTAAGCTTCTTCCAATAACTGTCAATATTATGATTTGCCTTTAGAAGTTAATTATCAAATACCCTAATAGGTATTAACATCAAGACGGAACAGAGAAACAAAAAAGAAAAGACAGAACAAATTGAAGAGAAGACAGGACTTGCCCTAATCTCATTATATATATTTATTCTACAATCAAAACCAGTAATTTCCAGATCAGTAAATCTCCAAAAGAGGGCCATTTAGTTCTGGGTAAAAGACAAGGTAGAGGACAAAGTTAGAATATTAGTAAAGTGCAGACCTTGCCCATTAATTTGCACTCAATTTAATTTGGTGAGCAAAAGCTATAATGAATTCAGAAAGCTAGTTCCTTATAGCAGTTGATAATAATATCTAGTGTCAAAGTGGCATTGTTTCTTGATGAAGAAAAAGGTATATACACACATACATGACAATCCACATGACACAAGTCTGTAGGAGGAGGAGCATGTGGGATGGCATTAACGCTGGGCTGGGCTGGGCTGGGTTGGGTTGGGTTGGGTGGGGTTGCCTTATTTCCTCTGCTTTTGGAGGCCCCCTTGTCACCCATGAACCCATCTACACGCCAGCTCCAGCTTAGCCAAACAAAATAACTTTATGCTGCAAAACCCATCCACTAATCTATTCGTCCCTTTCCGTCACCTCCACCCCCACAGCCACTCAAAAGGGTTGACTTTTGTTGTGGGCTCTAATTCATCCCCAATCAAAGCGCTTCTTTTGGTTTCTATTTAGAGGTTAAAGCACATCCCACAAAACTTTTCCCAAATGTATTGATCCAAACGTCTGAATATATTATGGCCACAGTTTCCATCGGCATCTGAGTGTCGTCTCCACAAAAATTGCAAATGGACCCTTATCTTGAAAATAAAATGGCTTTGCCTTTTGATGGTCTTCCACTTTGTATTTTAGTCTCGTGGGCTGACTTTTTTTTTTTTCCTAAATTAGTGCTAAAAAGCTTTTCCATTCTCAAATGGGTTTCGACTTTCAACTGTCTTAACTACCAACCATAGAATAGAATTAAGAAATTACAGACTTGGAAGAAACAAGGGAAACAAATTTAATAGCTTTTGACCTTTTCTGTTATGTGTAAGTGTAAGGTTTTGTGAATATTAAGGCTGACCTTTTTCGTAGCCTATTTACAATAATAATATGATTATGTTGGAAATGGCAATTGGGGATGAATCAGCAACACCATGGCCATGGATGGGATGCTGGTGGAAGTGGGAAGCAGCAAAAGGCACAAATACTTGTTGGTCATGATAGTATTGTCACTATGGCATGGGGAACAAGTTGACAATTTATAGAAACAACGATCCATGATCATAGTAGTTGAGGCTTAAAAAAGACCAATTACAAGTTTTTTGTTTCTATTTACTTATTATTAAGGATAGACAGAATGCATGATACATTATTAAGGGTTTTGAGGGGGTGTGGGGGAGACACGTGGACCAATGGGCATGCAATGCCGGCGGGAAAATGGGAGATTGATGCGATAAATCACTACCAAATTAAGGGGTTTGGGGATTATATTATTTTTTATACGAATTAATAATGTTGTTAATATATATAGTCAAAACTAAATCGACATTATAAGTATGTTGTCACTAGCTCAAGCTTTAATTGAGATTAAAGTATAGTTAATGATGATGAAAATTAACAGAGCCCATACCATACGAGTCTGATGATAAACTAAAGGAAGATAAAATTAACATAAGCCACACCAATGGTCTCTAGATATCTATCTATCTATATATATATATATGTTAAAACATCCAGTTGAATCTGGAGGAAGCATAGTGAGTAGTGGCATGACGCATAGTCAACAACCTACCTATAATCATAATGCTTTTTGCAACTTACATAAAAATTGATTGGAGAAGATATTTTCTTCGGGGAGTTGACACACTGACAAGTTGAGTATATAAGGAGAATTTTATTGCAATACAACTTGAAAAATAAAAATATAGATATTTTAACTTTTATATTGAAAGAATCAATCAAAGAGAAGAAACGAGGAAGAATTCTATTAAAACCAAGTTAAAAAAGAGTTAAGAGAACAGTGGTAAATCAATGAAATATTAGGAAGAAAATATAACTCCTTTCTAAGTCCTAGGTTAAAACTCTTTTTGGGTACAAGATTTTTGTTAAGTTACTCTCCAACAACTTGTTATTATGACTCGAAATTTAAATTTGTTTGAGATTGAAATTTTTAATTTAATCGTGATTATGACATCAAATTTGACTGTAATTAAAATGTCAAATCCAATTTTAATTGAGATTTATGACTTTGAATTCGATTGTAATTAGAATGTTGTCAAATTCAATTTTAATTGAGATTTATATCAGCTTAAAAAATATTCTTACAAATCATTTTCTAATCAAGATATAATTTCATATGCACATTTATAGATAATTTTATATTTGTAAATTAATGTCCAATGTTTTAAAATTAATTACAGTAATATAATCTTAATAATATTTTAGTGTGACAACATCACTTATATACTAATAATTATTTACTTAATAATATTTTATTTTTTCTATCCTTAATTTTTCTTATAAAATTTTATGTTTGTGTGTGATTAATGATTATATTATGATTTGTTTTGGATCTAACTCCGTATGATTTGCAATTTCATTGATCATTCAATATAGATTGTATCCGCCGTGAAGTTGCAGAGGTATCATCAGAGCAATTGACGTATGGGAAATGAAGCTATTTAGGATAAAGTTTGAAAAATTAGTAAGTTCTCAATCAAACCCAGGTGGGGAGTTAGGATCTTATTAGTTAACTTTTAACATTTAGCATTCAAGTCTTCAAGTTTAAGGCTTAAACCCATTAGATTTTCCAATCACCATCCCTAAGTTTAGGGCTTGGGACCAAAGTAAAGTGGAGGAGGCTTTACATATAACATAAGTCAACCCATGCTTACCAACACCTACATCATTTTCACCATCAAACCATAATACGAGTGAAGACCACTGACTGGGGGTGCCAGTCATAGTCATCAGGCGTAACATGTTGAAAACACAAGGCCGGCAGGCTGGCTAGGCCGTCTCTTCATATAATGAAAATCCAAAACCACAATAGTCTAGAGGAGAAGAGAGGGGGATAACTCAAACGTCCCAATACAGCAAAGGATGAAGTAATAAGTACAATTAAGAATTGAGCCTTCAAATCTGCAGGATTTTTTTTTTTTTTTTTTGGGGGGGGGGGGGGGGGGGGGGGGGGGGTGTCGCAATAGAAGAACGAAAAAATGATAGAATAAAGGATTCACCTATATGAATCTGGACGCTTTGGCTTGCTCTGAACAACCGCCTCAATCTTCTCCATCACGGAAGTGGTCAGCCGAGGGATTACATCAATAGCTTTCATGTTCTCTTTGATCTGCATATCAAGAAGTCTAAACTAATAATGCAGTAAAACAAATTAATAGAACCAAACCAGAGAGAGAGAGAGATCAACAAAAGCTCAGATTACCACTGCAAGATTTTCCAAATAGAGGGGCAACTCGAAACCAAGAGCAACTAACAAGTATTATCGATTGTTCGGTCAGGTTAAAAGAAAAACAATAGAGGCTCTTGCGAAGAATAGAGCAAAAGAGGTAGTAGAAGACTAAGAAAAATTTGATGGGAACCGCTTGAATATGATATTAGTTACAAAGGCCTTGTAGAAGATAATACCATAGATGGGAATAACTAGAAAGCTAGAATAGTGGGATAAAAAGCCTGTCTGTTTTTGTGACCTACAGGACAAAAGATCAAGCAAATTCACCCATGGTCCCCCCGCATATAGTGACCTACCAGTGCATTGCTTAAAAAATTAGCATTCCTAATGGAACTGGCTAACAGCAGCATTTCAGACAAAGCAATACAAACCTCCACATCAAAAACTTCTATTGCAGAACGTTGACAACAGTTCAAAATGATACTTGCAACAAGAAAATCAATCAGAAAAGAGTTTAATAAAAAAAACCCAGAAAAACAGGATCCCTACAGTTGGAGATGCATTGTAGTAATTGAACTAACCTGGTGTTCCTTTGTAGCGCCAGTAATAACTGAGGAGACATTAGGATTTGCAGCACACCATGCAATTGCTAGTTGAGATAAAGGTACACCCAGTTCATCCGCAATTGGCTTCAGTCCATTAACTTTTTTCAGCACATCTTCCACCAGTGATCTGCTAGCAAGATTCTACAATCCAAGATGATCATATCATAGTTTTTCTCTTTTCCCTCAACAGTTTAATTGTACAAGTTGGTGCTGATTAGATCTTAAAGACTACAACATATAAATGATGTTATTTAAGCGTTACAACATAAAATAAATAACTATTGGTCATAAATAACAATTCCATGCTACAGATACCTAGTGCACAGATGTAGTCATTCAATCTCATATGTCACCAATAAATCCCACTAAGTTCACAGTATGGTGGGATGTTTACACAAAATTGAGCAGAAAGGGACATGAAATAAGGTTTCTAAATGAGCTGAGTTTAGATGTGCCATGTTCCATGATCTTGTTCATGAATATAACCTTGACTAGTTTCAGTAAACATCATAAGGAAATAAGAACATTGAGGCTAATGAACAAGTAACCATCTCCTCTAAAATATTTTCACCAGACCATTTGAGACAGTCTTAGCCTTGAAGGAAAAACCAATTGGATCAAACTAGAAAACAATGTAAAAGTGCAAAATCTACAATGTAAAGAAGCCAGCAAGGCCTTATGAAGGACAACACAACCCAAAAGAGTAATTTTGTTGTTTGTCGAGTTAATATGCAAAGATACTGCCTTGGAACACAAAATTTCATTTGTGTTTCATGGTAACCAAAAAAAGATTCAGACTCTTTACTCCTTGAATTAGGGAATACAGCAAACGCAAATGAAGTGTCTTGTAGTCATCCCTGAATGATGCCTCACTTTAGCAAATACCATACATCAATATCTGTGGCCCACAAAAACAGTTTTTTTTCCTTGTGTTGTGTATCTGTGGGGGAGGGGGGCAGGGTGTTGTGGTGTTCAAAGAAACACAAGTTGAATCGTAACAATGGACTGGACTCAAAATGATAGTGGAGGAGCTCGGCTCCAATATATTTATTTTATATGGATAAGGACTACAAAAACCATGGGAATGAAAAATTACACGAAGAATCTGGTAAAAATGCTGAAATCACAATCAATATGGCCAAAAGTGTTGCCGAGACTCCTATATTCCTTAGTCTAACTTCAAAGACTCAAGTGTTTAGAAATTAGCAGGAAGAAAAAAAAAATCTGTATCAGTTGATAAGAACTAAAATTATTAGCACCATAATTCAAGTAATGGTAAAATATGTTGATAAAACTTCTCAACAATAAAGTAACAAGCACACCATTTTTGAATGTTGCAGGATAGCTTCTTGCACAAATGTTGTATGACAGACTTATCTCAATCTAACACAAAACTTAAAAGAAACCTCTGAACTAATAGTTAAGCACATACTCTAAGAAACATCCAAGCATCAGAATGCAAGTTCAAATAAGCCAAAAGCTAGTGCTGAAGGAAGTATAAAAACAATATATTGTGACAGTTAGAAGTTTTATTCCCAATCAAGTTTTACCTTGTAGTTTTCTAATGCAAATCGACTATCAGGCGGAACATTTCCTGAGTTATACTTTCCAGTTAGAACTCCAGATGCAAGTGGGCTCCATGTGGTAAGACCCAAACCATAATTACTGTACAGAGGTAGATACTCAGATTCAACCTGCAGAAGCAAAACACCATAATTATGGATGTAACAGTAGATGAGGATATATTATATACATTGGTATACAACTTAACAAACACAAATCCCCAAGTATAGCACAAAACTACATAGCTGTAGTAAAATGGGACCATAACTAATCCAAAACAAGAAAATACAGTAACCTATAAAGAAATGAGAAATAAAAACCAATATTAGTGCGCAAATTGTGAAAAGTTGAGATTAATCATCAATAAGCAATATCTATTCTAGTACAAAAAGAAAACACAAAATTTTGTGCCATCATCTGCTGAAGCTCTGTCAGGATTTTTTATTTTGAAAATTCTTCATGTATTCTGCCAAAATAACTTTTCACTAAAACATGAATAACTTCTCATTAAAATTTCAAAAATATAATCCATTTATTAACTTGCAAGTGCATAGCATGTGCCACCCCTCTATATACAAACAAAGAAACTATAAGCATTATAAGTTCATAAGCCCATCATAGATCAACCAGCTACAGCTAGTATATATAAACAATGAGCTGTTATCTTAGTATAAGCTGCCCTCCCACGAAAAGTCACCCACACCTTCACATCGTGGCCTCTAGGATAAATCCAGTACCCCAAGACAAGGGAAGATCTCTTACTGAAGATTGCATCATCCAAACTGGTTCAAAACCTTGAGACAGTAATGGTCCATTAGTTTTGTATATGCAACACTAATCCAGAAGAAACAGAATACAGTGACTGGTAATTGCATGTGTTTTTGTCAGTAGTCAAGATATGGTTCACGTATCTTCCATAAAAAATAGTGGGGCTTTCCATGAAAAGTATCTCCCATATTCCCAGGAACACTTATAACAAGATGAAATCAAGAAAGTATCACTACAAGATCCTTTCCAAAGAATCTCTAAGCTTGATCTAAACTGGTCCTAATTGAAGCCTCCCAATCAGCACCCAACTGATCCAACCTCTCAATCCTGACAATGTGTTCTAGAAGAAGGGGATCACACGTTCTTAGTTACAGAAAAGAGCCAACCATATGAAATGGGCACCTCTTTATACACCAACCCAGCATCCCTAAGCTGGATCTGAACTGGTTCTACTTGAAGCCGGCACTCAACTGATCCAACATCTCAATTGTGAAAATGACCTCTGGATAAAGGGGATCCATCTCAGTATCCTAAGAAATTCTCAAGACACATTCTATGAGTTTAACCACAACAAAATTCCTGTCCAAAAAATATTCTGCAACAAAATTACTTAAGTTACAAATTTCTTCCGCACGTTCACACTGCCCATCCATAGGCCCAACCCATTGGATCTCCTAGCTGCGGGGGGTGAGTACATGTCCCTTCAAGACCATGTTTCCCTGCTGCCACCTCTCACACAAAAACACTTTGCCATCCAAACCTCCACAAGCATTTCTGATGCAGGACTTTACTGAGACTCAGGTAATGGATTCTCACACCCCATGACATAAAGCACATCTTATCTTGTCAACTAATGGAAATCTCTGTTTAATTTCTCCAACCACTTGACCATTGAAATAGGAATAGTGAATAGAAACATGAAATAAGATGGAAATAGAATAATAGTTCTGATGAGAGTGAATCTTCCTACCCTTGACTAACTCTATCGTTCTATTAACCTCTTCTCACAAAATCTGTTTGCAAGATGATTTTTTCTTACACGTAAATTCCGACTTGATGATATGAATTATATATTAGATTAGCGGTCTCATGGATCCTAGTACTCTACTGTCTTTGCCTCTTGATATTGGATTCACATTATCATTATTTTACATTCTCCACAGGCAATTCAACATCTATTATCTACAGCTCAGATAAGTGAATCACTCTAAGGGAGGGAAGTTTGATCTTCTTGTCCACTAAACTGGTCCTCTCCATTTATCTTATCATTCGTACCAGCCTTGTGGACAGCTCCAGACAGAGCATAAGAATAGTTCTCCAGAGCTAATCCTCAAATCACTATACCATAGCATAAGATTTAAGTTTTCTACAAGCCTAATGTGAGATACAAGGATATTACAAACATTGGAGACCACCAGTTTTACATAGAAGAAAACTATAAAATCAAATAGAAAGAGCAAAACAAATCTTCATCATCTGTCTCAGCATCAAATCATGCATCTAGGTGATCCAGGCAACAGCTTGCACTACATAAGGATTGCGTCTGTATTAACTGATACTTTTGAGTTACATTTATGTAAGAAATGAATCAGAATATCAGATAAGATAAACAATCAACTTCATGTTCCATCTTTTGCAAGTGGTCACAGCAGTTGACAAGATTCTTAAAACTCTTGTCCTGTAAACAGAACTCCATAAATAGGAAGATATAGAAAAATCAACCCCAATCAACCCCTCTCCCAAGTCCCAAAAAACTAAACTAAAAATTAAAATCTCACATACTACAGAGAAAATCAATACCAAATAGTTAAAAAGATTCACCAATAACCCAAATATATATATATATATATATCATCTGAAGTCTCAGTTGCAAATACATAATCCATTATGTTGTGCCTATACTTGTAGAGAAAATTATACAAGGGTGGCTAGGTGAGCAGATTTTGGATAAAACTGAATTACTGAACCAAAATAATGAATTCTGGTTAATTCAATTTGGTTTGATTTTCATTTTGAAAAATTTTGGTTTCGGCTATTCAGTTAGGTTTTGAAAACAAAAGTTCAGTTTTAACCAAAATAACTAAATTAAGATATATAAATATATATAGATATATATTTATTTAAATTATAAAATTCTAATATATAAAATGGAGATTGAGATGCATGCTTTCGCAGCAAAACTGGTTTAGCCTTGGCCTCTAATATATGTATATATATATATATATATGTTTATGTAAAGTACCATAAAAGTAAGCTTATTTACCATGATGCCATTTAGGATATACTTCCCTCCCCATTTGGCCGTTTCAATTTCAAAAAACCTTATCGGTTCCCCATTTAGGATCTTTTGCCATTGTTTTTGAGCTTTGAAGCTGAACCCTACATTGGTTAATTTGATGAATTAGCAGCTTTATCATAATGCAATAAATGGTTTCTGAAAAATAAGCCATTAAATTGGTGTTATCAGTTAATTTGGTTAGACGGTATTTTCGATTTTGTAACCGAATTAACCAAACTGAACTGATTTTTGTAACCGAACTGAATTTTCCCAATTTCAGTTCAATTTTGGTTATAAACCAACTCAATTTGGTTTTTTTTTTTATTTTGTAACCGAATTAACCAAACCGACCAAAATGACAGATTGCACACCCCTACAGGGTGGCAAAAACATTTTTCCTTGATTCTAACATCTCTAATTATTGTATATAATAACAATGCACTCAATCTCTGTGCCTTGATCCAACTATTATCTATGTGCCTTGATCCTACTATAGTACTATGGCCAATTTCAACTTCCACAAGCAATTACTCAAAGAACCAAGCAAAATAAAAAATTAGATGACGACAAAAGAAAAACTCCATTACCTTGTGCCTAGACAACAAATTGTACTCCGGCTGCTCGACGATCGGCCCAATAAGATCCAACCTCTCCGCAATACCCCATGCCTCGGTGATCTGCTGAGCAGACCACTCGCTTGTCCCCCAGTAAAACGCCCATCCGTGATCGATCACATAGTTCATTGCCCTAACCGTCTCTTCAATCGGCGTCGACGAGTCAGGGCGGTGACAGTAGATCACATCGACGTAGTCCGTATCAAGGCGCTTGAGCGAGGCCTTGGTGCCCTCGATAATATGTTTGCGGGACAAGCCCTTGTCGTTGGGGCCAGGGCCGCCCCAGAAGATCTTTGTGGAGACGACGATGTCGGAGCGCTTCCAGCCGAGCTCACGGATAGCCTGGCCCATGATCTCCTCGGCGCGGCCGTTGGCGTATACTTCCGCGTTGTCGAAGAAGTTGACGCCGTGGTCGCGGCAGCATTGGAGCAGGGCCTTGGCCTCCTTGACGTCGAGTTGGTTGCCGAAACTCACCCATGCCCCGTACGAGAGTTGGCTCACTTTGAGCCCCGATCGGCCTAGGTTCTTGTACTGCATTTCTCTCGAAGTCGAATCCGACGGCGGTGGAAGCGCAGCGACGGTACTGAGAGAGAGAGAGAGAAAGAGAGAGAGCGTTAGAATAGTTTAGAAGACGCCGCGATTTGGCAGGTTTGAGGGAGAATAGTAGGAGACGGCGTGTGGTTGGCGATGCGTGCACAGGGAGTGATCATCTGCGACGAACCTACAATTGCTTTCACCGCCCTGTCGTTGCAATTGGCTTAGCATCACTTCAAGATAACCGCGATTGATTGATCAATGGTCCTGATGCGTCTTGATTTAAACAATCTGATGTGGAGTGCAACGTGGCATTGCTTCTGGCCGCATTGCGTCCTGTAATCTGTAATCTCCGACAACGTTACGTTCGATCCCACGTTTTTACCAGATCCAGATCGAATCTGCTCCTACTATCATTTAATTTAAATTTTAAATGTTTTGTTTTGTTTGAATTTTTTTTTTATCCAAATCATTTGAAATTTGATCTAAATTTATCTTAAATTTTAATTTAAAAACGAGAAGAATTTGAACTTTGAAGTCATAGCTACGATATCATTTCAAATAACTTATGTTAATAATATAATTATTTTAAAGTACAAATTTAAATAGTATTATTTAAATTTTTATTCAAATGCAATTAAAAATTATAAAAAAAAATTAAGATGGAGTTTTACTAGTAAAGTCACTACTAAATACTAATTGAATTTTATTATTTTTTAAAAAAATATTATTTAAACACTCAACTTTTAATTCTTGTTAAAAATCAAATAATAATAATAATAATAATTATTATTATTATTATAACATTTATACAATTTCAGATCGAATTGAGTTAGTTGAGTTTGATTTGGTCCCATTCTCATACAATCCAATCTAAGGAGTCTTTTGACTCTTCCTTCACGAGGCAAATTAGGGGTCTCTCGAGAACTCGTCGTTCAAGGTGCCTTTATTGGGCCTGTTCTTAATTAATGGGCCTTGGCCCAGCATACATCAACAATGGGCTTTAGCCCAGTGCACATCAAGCATGAAAGGAAAAGGTAAAGGAAGATGAAAACGTAGTAGAGAGTAACTTCCCTCGACAGTTTACATGTCAAAACTGTGGTCAATATAATGTACAGCACTAGCACATTCTGAGCAAAACAATGGCAACCACAGACGGGCTATAGCAAGCCACAACACCACCAGAGGACATGAAGAGGAGGAAGAACAATGAAAGAGCTTTCATTTACAAACACTGGAGGGAAATTAAGATGAGAAGCAAGAAATAATAGATCATAAAGCCACCAGACTGGGGGTTCCAGGATCCACCGGCAGAGTCCATTGGCGGCGATGATGGCGCGACATCATCATCCTGCATCGTGACAGTGGTAATACAAGTGTAAATTTTCAGAACCAGAAAATTTGTTGCCGCAAATTTACTCTCCACCCTTTCCAGCAGCCTCTATGGTAGATGCATTAAACATTCTTTTAAGAGTAAGAAGAGAATCAATGCCCTGAGTGACTGGAACTGAATTGTTGGTCCCCCAAAGTAGAACCAGCAGAAATTGATATCGCCTTTTGGGAAAGCAGAAAAGAAAATAACAAAGAGAAAACGAAGTTTGAAAAGAAATTTAACCCTACAGGTAATAATGCATACAAGAAGAACAATATCATCAGGTTATCCAGATATGTGTGGATACTAACAGCAGTTCCTTGAATATGGCATTGATAATCATGCCCCCATATTAAAAACTTGAAACAACATCCAAAACAATCTGCCAGCTATAATTGTCCCCATCTGTCTCCCATCTATTTGTATGGATGCCTTCGAAGCAAAAAACTGATCAAGGGCCCCTACAGTTTCCTCCTGTGCATGCTCAGTATATCCAGTTCATAAACTGGAACAAAATCATTTAACTTATACCAAACAGTGATGCCAAACATTATAGCATAATTTGAATCCATGATTAGTTTGCATAATAGTATGCTTTAGAACTCTTCTCACTAAACAGGTGGTATACGCAATCAATGATAAATGTTCAGGTTCCCAACAGTGATGCCAAACATTATAATACGAAGACAGCAGTATCTGATGTTGAAATTCAAATTCATATAGAGACCCACCATCCATTAACCTCGAGTACTGGGCATCATATGACCAAGAAATGACTATTGAATCATGCTGGGATTATCTGAAATGGCTATTCATTCACTCTCATGTTTTTTCTCACTCTTGCTCTCTGTCCTGGAAGCTTAGTCCAGGACAAATAAAGCAAAATAAGCATGAAGAACAAGAGGTAGCAGATAAAGCTACCAGAAGAAGGGACTCCATATCCACCGGTGGTTTTCGTATTTTGTGATGACGACAAGACTTTAGTTTCCTGCACCATAGTGGTAAACAAAATTATAGGAGGGCAACTACATGACAATAACCACTTACAAATGATGACAAGAAGATTTTAGTTTCCTGCACCATAGTGGTAAATAAAATTATAGGACGGCAACTACATGACAATAACCACCAACAAAAGACAGAAAGCAAAAAAGGTATAAATCTGTGCAAAAAACCAATTTAGTGCTTCACACACTTTTTCCTACGATATGCAGCCAAAGATACGGGGTCTGGTGTGATAAAAATGGGGTTCATCAGAATTGCTAGCAATGGATCTGAATAATCATATCATAATGGAAATGATTTGACCATGTTATCATTTAGTACTGCGGAGATGAAGGGGCAAATGATGATGATCCAAGATGTTTGCTGAATTTAGCATGTTCTGATATCCAAAATAAGGAACACACAAAAGACAAGTAGAGTGAGATAGGAATTTAGATTTATTTTAACTTCAATAATAGAATTTACCAAATTTTTTACCTTTTATATTTTAGTAGATATACTCGGATAAATTGTAACTTGAAATTTATCTTTTATGTATGAACTTCAGTGTATAAGTAGGCATTAGTGATGTAACTAGGTGACACAGTTAATTTTGGAATAAGATTATTGATCTCTCTCTCTCTCTCTCTCTAGGGTCACCCTCTCCTCTACTTATTCCTCTTCCCCTTCCCCAGATTTCTTCTTCCCTCTCTCAGACTTCCTTCCTTTTCCTCCAATTTTCTGCAATCCCCTCTTCTGTCCTGTGTCAGGGTGCCTCAAGTACCCATGCAGGAATACAAAAAAGAAGTATTTAAAGTTTGTGGTAATGGCTTCATTAATTTTGCAGAGAAAAGAGTAACTAAATAGAAGAAAATATTTTCTTGAAAAATGTGGAGCAAGAAAATTACTTTTGAGCCCATAAAGCACAATTTAGGCTGCCGGACAATGTATATTTGATCCCCATGACTGTTTTCTTTATAGATATCTTGATTTCTGTGCCAAGTCCATAATGCATATGTAGAGTTCACAACCTGCATAGACTTCAAACTTCAAACTCATAGAAAAGTCAACGCAAAAACATTAATAGATCATGCTGTCTATAACTAGGTATTAAATAAGGCCAATTACTAATGAGGAAACTAAAAATTATTTGAGCAATCACCTAGTTTTAGCATCCATCAATTCCTGTGTAGAACATATCCCAAGGCTTTCTCCAGCTCAGTGACTGGTCATTCAAATGCAGGTATTAATGACATGAAAACCTAATGTTACCATAGGTTCAAGCAATGACCTAGTTCCCCACGTAATATCAGTTTATGACTTAGCTCTGAAGGTTTTTTATTATCTACCCCCCCCCCCCCCCTCCCCCCCAAAAAAAACTCATGTTCAGCTTTATCTTGATGCCATAAATTCTGAGCTTTGCACAACTTGGCTATGTCAAAAGATCTTAATTTATGATCAATTACTGCTGTTACCATTATTTTGGTACACGACTTTCTAGACTTGTTTACGTGGCCCTTCAAATAAGAATCCATGTAGTTGGAAGAGGCTTAGTTGAGCCGATTCACAAAAATATTTCTAGACATTCTAGACATAGGAATTTTTATATATTCAGTTTGGGGGGTTTCTATACGTAACCATTTATCTTAGTACATCTCCAACCATTCTCATATATTTCCAAACTTTTCCTCATTTGTCTTACACTTAAGAATATTTGTTTTCAGAACTAAACAACACACTTGAAAGAAATTTACTCCTTGTTGAATACACCAGAAAGAAATGAACCCAAATACTTTCATGAGAGTATCTAAGAACTCTAGTAGCATATTTGTGCACAATTCAAGATCAATCACCAAGAGATTTAAGAGACCATCCAAGAACTAGTTGGAGGAAGTTATACAATTACGCAGTGAAGATTTGCCGTTACTGCCTGACAAACATATAGGCTAATGTCATATACTTGTCTCAGAGCCTGAAAGGTTACAAACAATCTCTATTAACTGATGAAAAGGAATCAACACATAATATAGTTTACCTCGAGTATTCCATGTCCAAAACTGCTCTCCCTGTATGCACTCCATTCTGGTTGTCTGTCCCAGCAAAAATTTCCTTTTGCAGGACCAGATGAAAAATTCAAATGGCATACCCCTCCAAATTCTGGTATATTGTCCCTTGCTGAAGGACATTTCCCAGGATCATCTGCATGATCAACATCAACTAGTTCTATGTTTCCACCATCCCCAACTGTTATGTAAACAGGCCCACATGGATCAAGTGTATAATTGTAGACTCTATTCATCCGCTCATAAGCATGCACCTGGGATGAAAATAAAATGTCATACTTTATTGATAAAAAGGTTTTGGAAAATGGATTTCTATCTGCTTTGTTAAACTGTGAAGGATCTGTGTGCATCTTAAACACTTCAATAAAAATCTTCAACAGTGATAGGAGTTAATACAATCAGTATCCCGCCCAAGATCCACATGTTTATTATGTTTCTATATTGACTTTAGCACATGATTGTGTTCTGATATCATGATTAAACAAATACTCAATATAAATATGTGAAAAAAAATGCCATTCACTTGGGACTTACACGCATTTATTCAAGTCTTTCTGTCCTGAATTACCTTTCATTTCAATGTAAGGCAGTAAAGCACCAATATACTGAGATGAGGATGTTATGGTGGATGCGTGGCCATACAAGAGGCAAAATTAGAAATGAATGTATTTGTAAAAAGGTCAAAGTGACTCCTGATGAGGATAAGATGCATGATATATTGTTAAGATGGTTATATTATGTGAGAAAAAGACTAATTGATGCTCCTAAGAGGAGAATGGTAAGAATGAAAGAAGTTTGTAGTGAAAAAGATAAAGAGACCAAGCAAAACTTCGTGGAGAACTGTTAGGCATGGCATGAGTTAAAAATAACCTTACAGAAGATATAATCATAGATAGGGATGATTGCCAAGCTAGACTTCATGTAGCAGACTTCAACTAGAACAACTAAGACTTAGTATGTTGTTGTATAGTTTTTGATTAGCTCAGAAATGGAAATATCTTGGATCATTTTCTGGAACACACGTGAAACAATAACAAATTGAAAGATGAGTGAAAATATTGAAATGGAAATTGAAATATATATAAATATTTAAACCAGCACAATAATTAAATAATATAATTTTTAAGCCTTGTAGATGTGTTTGTTTAATATTTAGTTCCTAATGGCTAATAGCATGGGCATTTACCTCAAGATGCTCAAAAATAGTTTTTTGTTTTTATGCAAATTTTTGCAATATGGGAAGATGGAATTGGAGTTAATGCATTAAAAAGGTGGAAAATGATTTCCTGCCTAATACAATTGGGACAAATACAAACTTGACTAAAAGTAGAAAAAAATTATATTATTCACAAAAAAGAAGAAGAAAGAAAACTAAATGCATTTCAACTTACATGACCTGATAAGACAATATCAACACCATATTGATATAGAAGTGCTTCCATTTCCTGCCTCATGCATTCAAATTCCTGATAGTGTGATGAATAGCTGTTATACCAAGGGGAGTGCCATCCAGCTACCAGCCAAGGGGTGACTTTGCGATCTATATCTTGTAGGTGTTCCTTTAGCCAAGCATACTGAGCACCTGAGGAAAAGAACTTGCTGCTAAGACTAACATCTTTTGAAACTCAACTTGCAAAGATGTTTGCACTCCACCATCATCAAAATCCTTAATCCTATTAAGTGCAGTCAGCTACACAGATTTTAACTCTCCAATCATATCCAATTAAACATACTTACAAATATATTTGTACTATCAGATGAAAAATGCACATGGAAAGTGAATAAGAATAAAAGTGATAATCTTAAAAAAAAAAAAAGGGAATAGTGATCAGATTTAAAAAGCCCATTAATGAATCAATTAAAGGGGATTGTATATTTCACCAGTAGTGTTATAGTCAACGTACGCCCCCAACATGATGAAATGCACCCCTCCAGCATCGAAAGAGTAGTAAAAATTACTGTTAGAGCCAGACTCCACTGAAGGAACAGCAAATCTTGTCAGATATGATTTGAAAGTGACTCCAGCAGCTTGAGGCTCAATTTCATGATTGCCTTCAATGACCATCATAGGAACCCTTGATGTGAGGGGTTCCATGAATCTGTACTTGCACTTCAATCATGTCAGTAAAAGAACCAGATTAAATTCCATAAGCACAGTTAGAAATATAGTTCTATATCTTTTGCATCATGCAATGGTAAGTTTTGAGTGTCCTAGCTAAAATAACCATAACCAGCTTCCTTGTGCAAAATGAAAATCAAGTTAAGTACATAAAGAAAAAGCATTTGAAGGCTGAAATAGATATGAAGAGAGGCATATGAATAAAAACAATTTCCTTCATCCAATAGGTGCACACACCAAACTAAAATGCTTTCTACTGCTACTATCAAAGCTAGGGATTTAACCAGCAGGCTAAGGTTTAATGGCAGCTGCCACCCTACCTTGACTTATCCAGTAGGCTAAGGGATTTAACCAGTGTCAGATCTCAAATCTAGCAATGGCTCCTTCCGCAATTCAGAAGGAATTGCGCGCAAATGAGAAACCCAAAGGAAGTGAAATTAGAGGGAGAGAGATAGAGATAGAGAAAGAGAGAGAGATTGGTGAGGAAAAATGTGATTCAATTGTATTTTTAGATACCCGCTTTAGCGGAATGAGCTGGCTTATATACCCTCCTCAAGGAGGCGCCAAAACATTTGAATTACAAGCAGCTAACTACCAGCTTCTACACACTTCTATGCTCCAACCGCCTACTCCCTTTATTACTACATTACCCCTTTGACTAATAGGCGCCCTTGCCCTTGTCCGTGACAATTCTCCTCTCCTTAGGATTCTTCTTGTCCTCAAGAAGATTTTATAGGAGTCCGACTGCCCTCGGAAATTGCTGGAGTAAGTCTAGTAGATACTCCTAGGTGTTGTTTTTTGGATGGAGGTTGGACCGCGAACTAGCACCTGAGTGAGGGGGAGGTTCTGTTTGTATATCACTCGTTTATCCACGATAGCGACAGGTTCAGCTGCCTATTGCGATGTTGGAGCAGTCGGGGGTAGAGTTACACTCACCGGGTTGGTACCAGGATATGGTTTGAGGAGAGAGACGTGGAAAACGGGATGAATGAAAGTCTACTGGAAGTTGTAATCGGTAGGCCGTTTTGCCCACCCGAGCTAACACTTCATACGGCCCATAGAATTTAGGACTGAGTTTGGACATTGCCGATGGTGAGAGAGTCTTCAATTGTGCATGCCTCAGTTTCAAATAGACCCGGTCCCCAACTGAGAAATTTCGTTCACTCCGCTTTTTGTCAGCGTATTGCTTCATTCGGTTTTGGGCGCTTGCCCATTCCCTCTTTAGTGTCTACATCACTTGTTGTCGTTGAGTGAGATAATCATCCACTGTGGCTACCAAGTTGGGGCCACCACCGGTAGCAGTGGTGGTTTGTAGCCGAATAAGGCCTCAAACGAGGTTATTTTCAAGGATGAGTGGTAGTTGGTGTTGTACCACCACTATGCCAAATGCAGCCACTTGTGCCACCCTATGGACTGCACCAAGCACACACACCGAAGGTAGGTCTCAAGGCATTGATTCACTCGTTCCGTCTGTCCATCCGTTTCTGGATGATATGCTGATGACATGTGGAGCTTGGTACCAAGTGATTTCATAAGCTCACTTCATAGTAAGCTGGTGAAGACTTTGTCTCGATCGGACACAATGACTTGAGGCAAGCCGTGTAATTTTCCAACTTGATCTAGGAACACTTGTGCCACTTCTTGGGCTGTGAAGGGATGAGTTAGACTTAAGAAATGACTGTATTTGGTGAGTCTGTCCACGATTACCAATATGCAGTCTTTGCCCTCTGACTTGGGTAATCCTTCCACAAAATCCATACTGATGCTGGACCATGCTTGCTCCGGTTGAGGCAAGGGTTGCAGCAGCCCTGGAGGGTGAATATTCTCATGTTTACACCGGCTGCAAATGTCACAATTCTTTATGTAACTCTGCACTGCCTTCTTCAACCCTGGCCAATAGAACAATTGTTGTACTCAGTTATATGTGCTTTGGACCCCCGAATGGCCTCCTACGGGCGAATCATGCAGAGCTGTTAGGATCTTTCTTTGTAGCAGCTCGTCACCTCTGATTACCAACTTCTCTTTGTATCTTAGCAACCCATTCCTTAACGAGTAACCCGGTTTGCTCGTGGGGTCTAGTGTCAGTTGCTCCATTAGATCCTTGGTCCATTCTGCTTTCTCGTAACTGGCTGCTACCTCTAGGTGCCATTCTGGTATGACAGAAGTCATGGCTGCCGTTGTTCCTTCCTCCATACAGCAAGAAAGGGCATCGGCTGCTTTCTTCTCGTGTCCTTTCCTATATTGAATGGTGTAATCAAGACCCATGAGTTTAGACATACCTTTCCTTTGGAGGTGTGTGTGTAACTTCTGTTGCAATAGGAATTTCAAGCTTTCATGATCAGTTCGAATAATGATCTTACTCCTTTCCAAATAATGCCTCCACTTGTCTACTGCTATCAAGACCGCCAGAAGTTCTTTCTCGTGTACACTGAGACCGAGATGCTTTGGTGCTAAAGCCTGGCTGATGAAGGCTATGGGCCTTCCTCCCTGAGCCAACACTGCTCCCACTCCATAGTTGCTGGCATCAGTTTCTAAAACAAACGGTTGATTAAAATTAGGGAGGTTCAATGTAGGAACCTCACACATGGCTTTCTTCAATTGATCAAAGGAAGCTTTAGCTGCTTCATCCCAATGAAATCCGTCTTTTTTGAGCAACTCAGTTAATAGCTTGTTGATGATGCTGTAATTTTTAACAAATCGTCTGTAATAACCCATGAGACCCAAGAATCCCTGCAAACTCTTCACGTTAGTCGGCCGTGGCCAGTCATTCATTGCTGCAATCTTTTGGGGGTCAGTGCTCACCCCCTTTTCTGATATAACATGGCTTAAATATTCCACCCGGGTTTATGCAAAGGCACATTTGGACTTCTTGATGAACAACTTATTGAATCTAAGGATTTGCAAGGTTAACCATAAGTGCTCTATGTGTTTAGGGAAGCCAGGGCTGTAAATTAGGATATCATCAAAGAAAACCAGAATGAATTGGCGAAGATGGGGTTCGAATATCTGGTTCATGAGGGCTTGGAAAGTTGCTGGTACGTTAGTTAAATCGAAAGGCATTACTAAGAATTCGTAGTGCCCTTGGTGGGTCCTAAAGGCTGTTTTGTGGATATCTTGGGGGCTCATACGGATTTGATGATATCTTGAACGGAGGTCGAGTTTGGAGAAAACTTTGGCTCCATGTAACTCGTCTAGTAGGTCTTCTATGATAGGGATAGGGAACTTATTCTTTATGGTAAGGGAGTTGAGTTGGCGGTAGTCTATGCAAAACCGCCAACTGCTGTCCTTCTTTTTGACTAAGAGAAGAGGAGAGGCATATGTGTTGATGCTGGGTCGAATGACTAATTGCTGAAGCATTTCCTTAATCATGCGTTCAATCTCAGCCTTTTGTTTTGGGGGATACCGATAAGAACGAATGTTAACCGGCTCTGAATTGGGTTTAAGGTTTATGGTGTGGTTAAACGGTCTGGGAAGGGGTAGAGCTTTCGGTTCCTCAAACAAATCCTTAAATTCAACTAAGAGTTCATCAAGTAAGTCCAGTTGAGTTACCTCCCAAGGGATGGAGCCATTCTTCGTTGCTTCCAGTTTGAGTTTCCCACCATAATCCAGTTCTTCCTCCTCCTGCTCAATTGTTTGTATCAAGAACAATTGAGCCACCTGTGTCCACTTGCTTTTGAATAGCTTATGTAGTCTTTTGCCTGAAATAAGTTTGCAAGTACCAGCCTCTGCACTGCCAATGATAGTCATTCGTTTTCCCCCTTTGTTGAAAGTGACTTCCATTTTCTTAAAGTCAAAGCAAATGGGGCTTACTTCTCTCATCCAATCCACACCTAAGACCATATTGTAGCCTCCTAACCGGAGAAGTCTTACGTTAGCTTCGAAGTTTTCCCCCTGCATCTGCCAACAGAATCCCATGCAAGCAAACTTACAAATCACCTTCTGGCCATTAGCCACTGTAACAGACAGTGGAACTGTCCCGGTAAGTCAACAATGGAGCCTCTTAGCCACTCTTTCATCCAGGAAGCTATGTGTGCTTTCGTTGTCAATGAGTATAGACAGGTCGTCCTCCTGTGCCTTACCATCTACTTTTATGAGTATAGACAGGTCGTCCTCCTGTGCCTTACCATCTACTTTTATGATTTTACTTGTGGATACTCCCCTTAGTGCATGGAGAGAAATCTCCATTTTCTCTTTGTCTCCTTCGTTCTCTTGGGTCTCTACTTCTTCAACCTTTTCTTCCCCATCCTCTGTTCCTTCTAGCAACAGCAATTGGCATTTGCATTGATGGCCTGGCGTGTATTTGTCTCCACACCTGAAACAAAGTCTAGCTAACCTCCTATGTTCTCTCAAATTGTTCCCAAACGATGGGGATGGAGCTGGCAGAGCTAACGCCTTACCGTTTGATCCCCCTGTTCCTCCTTCCTTATTCCACCCCCTATTACTCTGTTGAATAGGCACCTGCCAACCTCTACTCACCCCTTTTTGCTTCTTCGATAATGCCTCTACCGCTAGTTCTTGCAGCTTAGCACACTCCGTAGCCTACTGTACTATTTTCGGTTGAAACATTTTCACTATGGGGCGGATTTCCTTGCTCAAGCCGCTGATGAAACTTGACACGAAGTAACCTCGGTAAGTGTGGGATTGGAGATCAACATGAGGGCCTTCAATTCCTCAAATTTTTGTTGGTAGACTTGCACAGATCCTCTTTGTTTCAGTTTATTAAATTCTTCTACTACGTCTAACATTCCTTTCTCCCCAAATCTTCCACACATTCCTTCCACAAATTCTTCCCAAGAGCACTCGTTTTTCACTCCCATCCACCCCTGGTACCATGCATCCCCCACATCGTTAAGGTAGGCCGCAGCAATTGTTACCTTCTGTTGTTCGGCCACGTTATAGAGACGAAACACTCTCTCACAACGCCTCACCCACCATCGCGGATTCTGGCCATCAAATAAAGGAATCTCCATACGCGGCATCAACGTCCCGCTCTGGTTCGATCCTTGTGCTACGCCTGATCTCCTGACGCCCGTGTTTTCTTCCATCATTGGTTGCTCTGTTTCCAGTTCTGCAGATCCCTCCGATCTGCTATTACCCCCTAGATCGTTTAGGACCGGTTCCAAATGCTCCCTCGAAGGGAACTCCGAAGAGATTCGTACTTGAGTTTGGCGTGAAAGCATCAGCATAAACTGATGCATGTGATCCCGGAGAGTTTGGTTTTGTTCTCTCATTTGCTCCTCTAATCGAGCAATCTGTGATCAACTCTTCTCCCGCCACAAGTTCACCGCTCCATCGATCCTTCTTTCCACCAAATTTTCAAACGTCTCCATCCGATTCTGCATCTCCAATACCGGCGCAATCACCTGTTGGAGTTGCGCTTCCTTATGCTTCATCCGAGTTCCGTCTGCCATGGCCCTCCCGATCGCCCATGAACGTGCTCTGATACCAAATTGTCAAATCTCGAATCTGGCAATGGCTCCTTCTGCAATTCAGAAGGAATTGCGCGCGAATGAGAAACCCGAAGGAAGTGAAATTAGAGGTAGAGAGATAGAGATAGAGAAAGAGAGAGAATCGAGAGAGAGATTGGTGAGGAAAAATGTGATTCAATTGTATTTTCAGATGCCCGCTTTAGCGAAATGAGTTGGCTTATATACCCTCCTCAAGGAGGCGCCAAAACATACAAGCAGCTAACTACCAGCTTCTACACACTTCTATGCTCCAGTCGCCTACTCCTTTTATTACTACATTACCCCTTCAACTAAAGGCGCCCTAGCCCTTGTCCGTGACAACCAGTTTTATTTCTGATGGAAGTCATGGGACCCCAACTTATCCCCAATAGGTGTGTGAGATAACCAGACCCTCTAAGTCTTGGATGCCTAAATTAGAATATACACCCAAGCATCATAATTTAGACATTTGTAGACAAAAAAAGATCACGGATATTCATAGGCATGCAGATAAAAATACCAGGAGCAAACAAAAACCAAGAAAAAAATAGACACATTAGACCTTCCATAGTTACAACAATCTGATAAATACATGAACAAATATTGTAGCTTAAAAGCTTGTGTGTGCATCCCTAAAGAATTTCTTTCCCCTATTGTTTTAAGAACCAAAATTGTGGATTGTGCTGTTATGATGTTAAATCACACCCTGGTAAGAGTGCAAATGGTTTATTAGGTTACCGATAGCGATGTACAAAGTTTATCAAAATGCAAGTGAGGAAAAAGATCATGGGACAGAATTACGGTCCATGAATGGTAACATAGTTCACAAGCTCATATTATTTTGATAAGCTTCATTATCACATTTTTAACTTCAGATAACTTGAGGACTCTTATTCAGTTTATTCATGTCATAGTTTCATTTTTAAGATTCAATTTATTAGTTTGCAATTTCATTTTCTTGAGATGTAAACTTTTCTTGGGTCAACCAAGCAGTAGATTCTTTTGTTAAAGACTGATTGTACCTTGGAGCTTGCAATCAACATAGGTTCCATATGGCATACTCATTGTTTTGTACCTTGGTGTTTCTAAAGAGCATAAGACTAACCCTGTCATACTTGCTTTAAACTTCTTTCATCAATGAAAATTTTAGACTATTTTATAGACTTTAACGCTTTGCAAGAACCATGTAAGATGACAATCAAAGGGCATAAATCCTTCTTTCTTGTTTCCTTTTTACCCCTTCAGGTAGTATAGGAAGCAAGCATCATATTGACACAGAAATTCTTGATTGTCTAAGTAGAGTATTTCAGATCCAAATTTAATAGGATGAGGCTACAAATGAGAAAGAAAAGATAAGATAAGATCCCTGCCAGGAGCAAAGAAACATAGATAAAATAAAGAAGAAGCCTCATCAGCATAACTGCATTGCAAGTTTGCAAATTGCAAGCGTAATTTTGAAAAAACTAAATTGAATTGAAGAGGCACAACATGCATCTTTGTGAAGTTCAACTGCATGGCAAACACAGAAGGGGAGCATTGTTGTAGCAGAGAATATGACAGTCACCATGAAAACTAGTTTAATACCTTCCCCAGCCATCCCAACGGGGTTGATAGCTCTCCCTAATGGGTGCATTTGGGAACTCACATGAAAAGCATGTAGCTCCTTTTCCACCAGTTGTCCGGTATTGATTTGCATAAGTCAAGTCTCCAACCATTAAAATCATTGAAGGATCATTTTCTATCAGATGATCGATGGTAGAAGTTGAATTGCTTGTGAGACCCAAATCTCCAACAACTGCAATTCGACGAGGGTACCTATTGGGTCCGGTCAATGGTAAAGTTTCAAAGGCTTGCTCTTCACTCATAGCTGGAATAGAACTATCACCACATTTGTAGAAATATTTAGTTCCAGGTTCAAGACCTATAATAAAACAAGAGCTTGTCAATCTCAATTCTGAAGAAACAATTAGCATGATTTGGGTTTTTTTTTTCTTCCCAAAAAGGTTGTCTTAAAGATCTCTCATAAGAAGATCCATCAATACCATTGAATAAAACTATAAGAAATCAAGCACAAACTATGAGACTCTTGACACAATTCAATTATTCAACAATAAATTTTCAAGTTGCTCAGCCAAAAAATTATGTTATATGCTATCAGAGAGACAATAGGTGGAAGTTAAAGAGAGTTGCAGCCTAAGTCTACCTTGCAATTAACATAGAGGTTTACTTTCATTTGAGTGATTTCAAAAATTTATCTTGAGTCTTGACCTTTTTGGCCATGCTATCAGTAGGCAAGACTATTTTTGAGTAGATAAAGGAACTTTATTGTAGTTCAACAAGAAAGCAATATAAATAATATAATAAAAAAAAAATATGTTTATGTTGCAGAGGAGAAACAAGAATTTAATGCTTCAGCAGTAGAGGAGAAGAAAAGGAAAAAACCAAAATTATTTTCAAACTAATCAAAATTATTCTCGCAAAAGTTCCTTTTACAGAAGTGATTCTCAGAAATTTCATAACAGTACCAGACTACCACTAAAATCATAAACACATCCAAGAATTAGAATATCTAACCAGCTCAACAAGAATAGGTTTACAATTGATTGATCAATTTCTTGAAGGAAAAAATTATCAGAAAAATAATAGGTAATAGAAGATAATTACCAAGACTTTCATAGAAGGATTGCACGATATCAATCTAGTTCTGAAAATTAGCTGTTAATAAAGGCAATAAACTTTAGAACAACTTCTATCTAAGCTCCATTTTCTTGCCCCACTAAACATGGATTATTTTGGCAATACGTTTTACAGGAAACTTGTGGTGTTAGATTCAACAAAAGTCCATTATATGTAGCCTCTTCATGTATTATGCAATGTTCATTAGCATCAATGCACACAGAGATTTAACACTCAGTGGTTAGACACTAGAATGAAGCTCAGCATAACTTGTCTCCCACTACATTCGAACTGAAGAACCCAACAGGGCAATAGCAGCCCATTCAAACTAAAGAACTCCACAGCTAATTGAAGGACTATTACCTAAATCACCAGTGCTCCTAGTAATTTCTATGCTAATATGTTATGCCCTTATATTGATCAAGGAAAGGTATAATTTTTTGCTTCGAGTTTTTATCTCCATCAGAACCAAAAACGAGATGGCACAAACTCACTCTTTCCTCAATCATCGATGTTTAAAAAAATACAAAACTAAATGGAGTAGTTTTATTGCTTTACCATCAATCCTCACATGATGAATGATGCCAGAGGTGTAATTCCGAAGGCCCTCAAATGGGTACAACTGACTATAAACAGTCGAAACCCCGGTTTTCTTCAGGGAATACTTCCCCCTTTGCTTCCCATACCAGACCTCACTGGCAACGGTTGACGGATCAAGGGCAGTCACATTAAGACCAATCTGAGCATCTCCTGGAAACCAACATAAACCAACCCAATTCAACAAATATCTCATTTAGTAAATTCAACAAACACGTGAAGAGCAAAGGACATATTTCAGAAACCGACAGGAAAAATACCGGTAACCCAGGAAACCCACATTGCTGTAGGCGAGGATAGTGCGAGAGCAATCTGCTCAGGAAACATCGAGGTGACGTTCCTTTTCAACCTTGGATGATCCATGGGCAAGTCATCGCTGCCTCGGCGCAGTGATGGATCGAAACGGCGAGTCACAGGCTCGAATGGGCCTTCCAAAGTAGTGGGTATACTTTGTGCAGTGAAGATCAAGTTGGCTGTGACCAGCAAAACGATTGAAGCTCTACATAGTTTACAGAGTTCCATTGCGATCAAAGTTTGTATGAGATTGACAAAGATGGGGCTTTTTGGTAGCTTAAAAGAGAAGCAATCGAGCAGAAACGGAAGTTTGGATGTTCCCATCGGAGGAGTTGCAAATGGAACAATTAGCGGCAAATTGGTATATTTTAAACATTCAGCGGCGGTTTTTTGTACTTCATATATGAAATGTGTGATGTGCCATTCTTTTCACACATAGTAATATTTATTTTAATTTTAAAATAATTTTATTAATTAATAAAATATTATATATTCCTCATCAATTAATAAAAATAATTTTAAATTAAAATAAAATATTTTTATTTGTTTACTGCACCTTAATAATTTTTAAAATTACCCTATTAAAAAATATAAATTTTGAATATTCCATTTGTTGAACTTTATTGCTTAGAAGCTTTTTTTTGTACTTTTGTTGAATTTCATCTATTTAATTTATTTATTATTTTATTTTATTTTAATATTATTGTAACACATCTTCCAAAAGAAAGTTCTCTCAAATAAAAAACTATGAGTGTTCAAAAAAATTGATTAATCACAAAAATTGATCAAATCGTATCGTATTGTGCAATTTTTTGGATGAGCAGTTCGACACGATTTAAAAAAATTACAAATTGCACGATTTACGATTTGAGAATTTGGTGGTTCGATATAGTTTAAAAAATTGCAAATCGCTCGAGTAATATTTTAATAGTAAAATAAATTAAAAAAGAAAATAAAATGTAAAAGGGTGTGTCGTGTAACCCTAATCACTTCTAAGTTCTAAGCCTTCTATTCTATTTCTTCTCTCTAGCCAGTGTCGCATGCTTCCAACCCACCAAGGACTCAAGGAGATTTGGTCTGGTTTTGCCAAGTTGTTTAGAAACAACTTGAAATTGAAGTCTTCTTTCGCTATACAATTTATACAAAAATGAAGCAAATTGCCTGGAAATTGACCAGTGAGAAGATGCTGAGGAAGCAGTTGGTGACGAAGACGACGTCGACGATGGGAGGTGAAAAAGCCGCACAGGTTTTGATGGGGAATGGTGGCTCTGAGAGAGATTCAGAAGTACCATAAGAGTATGGAACTGCTGATTCGGAAGCTATTGTTCCAAAGGCTTGTGAAGGAAATTGCACGGGACTTCAAGACGGATCTTAAGTTTCAGAGCAACGTTGTAGCAGCCCTCCAAGAGGCTGCAGAGGCATATCTCGTCGACCTTTTCGAGGACACCAATTCGTGTGCCATTCATGCCAAAAGAGTCATCATTATGCTCAAGGACATTCAGCTTGCTCGAAGGATCTGAGGTGAGAGAGCTTGATACAGGCTCATTACAATTATTTGGTGATTTTATTGTTCTGATCTTCGCTTTGATTGTAGAAAAAAAAAAAAAAAAAAAACCTTAAAATTTCTCATAGTATATTCCAAATCTGTTCGTCCATTTTTTTCCACTAGTTGAAAGATTAATGCAAGATCAGTGTAGTGTGTTTGTTGATCATCTAAAAAGGCTGCATAGCCTAATCTATAAATTTGTAGGACTCTTGGATCTTCAAGGAGAAGCGAAACCAAACTACCCCGCATTGCAAAAATCAAACCGCGTCAAATCGTGAAACCAAACACAATCACAACTACTTATACATACGCATGATTTTTGTTTGTATTTATTTCTTGTTGAATTGTTGTATAGCTACTTTTGATCGCCAAACTTCTTTTCAGGACATACAAAAGAAACAAACGTGGAAGGCCAGTTAGTTCGTCGAATCAATACCATATGTGTACTTTGTGGCTCTCAACTTGGGAGCGATATTTGTTACGCACTTGTAGCGAGCGAACTTGGTAAAAAATTAGGAGAGAAAAAAATTAATTTGGTATATGGAGGGGGAAGTCGTGGATTGAATGGTTATGTTTCACAAGCTATACATCTTGGAAATTCATCTGTGGTAGGTGTAATGCCAATCCCTTTAGCTGAACCACATATTTCCGGGATTACACGCGGTCAACTTATAGAAACGACTTCTATGTCTGAGCGCATGGCTTGTAAGATTTATCAGTCAGATGCCTTCATTGCTTTACCAGGAGGTTTTGGAACACTTGAGGAAATCTTTTGTATAATCTCCTGGGCCAAGAGTAATCTCCATACCAAACCCATTGGACTTTTAAATGTTAACCATTTTTTCGATGGGTTACTCTCTTTTCTTGATCAGGCTGTGGACCAACAGTTCATTTCTCGTTCAGCAAGAAAGATTCTCATTTCTGCATCCACCATTGATAAGCTGCTAGAGAAATTACATGCTTATGTTCCACAGTACGATTCTCATGAGCCTCGGATAGACTGGTCTAAGGCAATTAGTAACAAGCGCCAAAGGGGTCCGATTAATTTAGATTTATCACTGTGAGAAATGCTCTTTATTAAGATGGCTGAGTAAGGAGTACTTTTTGTACTCTTGAGATGCATCTAGTTATTGTACACCTTGCAGGATTTTTCTTGGTTGTGTTCTTTAAAAAAATAAAATAAAAACAAAAAAACAAAAAAAAACAAAACTGTGGAATGTTGTTAGCAAAGTCTTTGATAAGGTGGCTGAGTAAGGAGTACTTTTTGTACTCTTGAGACGCATTTTGCTTATCTTATGACTTGCATGAAATTTTTATTTTGGTGTGAAAATATAAATATATATATATGGTGTGCTCATTTGTTGTTTAAGTTTTAGCAGTTCACAGCAAAATGGACTTGTGGAGTTACAGGTATTCTTAACAACCCTAATTTATTACTGCAATTCAAGTTGGGGGGTGTAAGGTTTAGTTATGAATTATTTGGTTCATATTTAACTGTGAGTTTGCTATTGCTAGTTTGTAGTCTTGTGTGAATTGATTATCTTTATCTGCTCTTATTAAAAAAAAAATTATGTTTTAAATAACGCTATTCCTAAAGTTTTGAAGTTATGCACTGATAGCCAGTTAAGTTTGCAATACAAAACATGGATGCATTGATTTCTTATTTGAAAACGTATATGCATTAGAATAAGTAATTTGCATTCATCGAGGATTCAAAATTTAAAAATTGGTTATCGGTCATAAAGTCAAAGGTAACAGTAATTAGCTGATTAGTACATTGTATGATCCCTCAACAGAAGTGGAGACTATTACCCAAGTAAGTGTTTGAACCTAATAACCGTTAATTCTGAGTGAAATAACATTTACTCTAAATATGCTCTCTTGTTTATCTTATCTTTTCAATGGCTTCAAAATATCAATTCGCTTTGAATGTCTAGTATGATAGCGGATGAATTTGACTGGTTTCAAACTATGAATTAGATGACTGAGAAGCATGATAGGGGGATCAATTTCTTTCATTTTGAGCCTATTTATTTCTTTAAATCAACCTCTTGTTAGCCCATTTGAGCTATTTGTAGTACAACTTCTTTCGTTACCCTTGTTTAACCCATAACCATATGAATTTTATCCAACCTGGTGTGATTTTGGGAATTAGTCTGTTTATCTATTTTCATATTTAAAGAGAAAAAGAAAAAAAAGAAAAAAAAGAGAAAAAAAAAGTGAAAAAAATGGGCAAATTCTCTTAGCTATTCAGCATAACTGTTTCAAAATAAATGCTAAAAAAAAATAAAAATCCCGACACACCCTTTGCACACTCTATCTTTTCTTTGACAACCCGTATTAACTTTATAGCCCCATTACAACCCAGTCTGGTCCTTTTTGATGCTATAAATCATGTGATCTCAGAATTCGAGTTTGGAGTAGGGAATCATGTTTAAATTCAGAAGTTACTCGTCTAGAGCATTATTCCAATCATGAAGCTATGTCAATTTCCCTGTTCTTTCATGAAAATACGTTCCTTGTATTTGGGATGACACCGAGTTTTGAACTTGTTCTGCATTTACTCTTATAACGGTGCACCCCCTTGTGTGTACACTTGAGGAATCCTTTTTATTGGAGAGAAAATCCATAGTGAGATTTGAAGTCAAAACTTTGAGGGAGTAAATCTGTGTGTTGGTTATCCTAATTTTCATTCCTGAGATTGTATGACCTTTAACCAAAAATCTGATTTAGAATGCTAAATTACTTATTCAATTTTATGCATTTTGGTTTCGAATTTGAAATTTTTACATTCATACAGTTATTGTGAATAAAGTTTGGCAGGTGTATAATCTGATTGCTAAGGGACTAGCAATGTTTAAGTTAGGGGGTATGATTAGTGGTTAATTTTGTAAAAATTTTGTTATAATTATACCCTTCTTTTGATCTTAAAAATGGTTTAAATTAGATATTAATATATATTTTATGGTTATATGCAAGTTTAAATTGAAAAATGAATGAAATGAAATTTTAAAGTAAAATTTAATAATAATAATAATATATAAAATTATATATAATACATATACATCATTATATGCATGCATGTAATATATATATATATAATATAATCTAATATATATATATATGTGCCATGTGTAATACATATATATAATATATAATTTATTAATAACATTAAATTATTATTTTTTTTTTTAGGCATGAAAAATTCAAGCCCATGAAGAAATCAAGTCCATGAAGAATTCAAATCCATGAAGAAATCAAGCCCATGAAAAATTAAAGCCCATGAAAAATTCAAGCCCGTGAAGAATTAAGGCCCAATTTGAGCAACCCATGAAAGATATTATTTGGAGAAGGCCCAAGGATTATTTTTAATCCTAATGAAGATTAAAAACCAATTTATAGAAATCTATTTTTATTTTTTATGTGAGAGCTTTATTAGGTGTGTTTTTTTAGCTAAAATCCATTTAACTATTAGGTGGATATTATAGCTAAAATCCATTTAACTTTATGAGTGCTTTATTAGGTATGTATTTTAGCTAAAATTCATTTAATATTAGGTGTGTATTATAGCTAAAATCCATTTAACTTTAAGTGTGTGAGTGCCCATTAGATATAATTATGTCTAGTTGAATAATTGAAATTGTGTGGTTTGTATTGCATCTTGTGGCCTATAAATAGGTCACTTGATTGCATTTGTAAGTGTGATTATTATTCTTGAATAAAAGTTTAGTTGTTTCCTTATAATTCCCTCTTTGAGAATTGTTCTTGTTCTTTCTCATTTTCTTTAGTACTTTCTCTTATAATCTTACTTCTTTTTTTTTTCTTCTTTTAAATTCTTATGTCATTTATTGTCTTTTAATTATTCACCGACTAAATGGCCGGTTAATTTATGCCTTTAAATTCCTGCAATTTTAATTCTTGTCTTTTAATTATTCACCGCCTAAATGGCCGGTTAGTTTATGTCTTTAAATTTCTGTAATTTTAATTCTTGTCTTTTAATTATCCACCGCCTAAATGGTCAGTTAGTTTTTACTATTTTAATTCCTGCCATTTAAATTCTGTTATTTAAATTACGTCATTTAAATTCCTGTCAATTAACTTTCAAATAAAAATGAGTAGCTAAATCTAATCTTGGGTTAAGGCAAGGACAGTGTCCAACGCCAATGATTCCCAAAGAAAGTTGCGTTTTAAATAAGTAACATTAATTTAAATTTCAGTATGAGTGTGTATTAATTATTGAAAAATCACTAGGTTTGGATTGGAGCGTAAGCCTAACTTAGAGCTTTCATGCCATGTATGAGAGTTACTAGAACTGGAAACGCTATCATACCTAAACCCAGATGATTAATTTAGTTATTTTGTGTATTAATTACAATTGGATTTATGGTGGTTGCTTAAATTAGAATCTCGCATATCATGTATGGGGATTGCTTAACCTAGAACTATCATCGTCTCTAATTGCATTTAATAACAAACCCTCATATCTGAAATTAAATTAATGTTGCTAATCTTTTATGCTAAAATTTGGGAATCAACGGGTTGATACTGAAATTGTCTTAACTCAAGCACTATCCAAATTCATATTTTTACGTTTAATGTTTATTTCAATTTCTGCCTTACTTTATTTTCTAGTATCTATTGTCTAAAAAAAAACTCATAAAAAAAATATTGTTGCCAATTTGTCCAAATGCGTGTGCGTGTGTGTGACATTCTTTTTCTTTTGTCATAAATAAATCTCTCAGTGGACGACCTGGATTCATCCAGAAAATATAAATTTAAATTTGAACTACAACTGCACTCGTACACTGACGAGTATAAACCTCTCACCAAAATAAAAAAAATATAAAAATTTTATTATGATTTGTTTTTATTGTGTTTTAATTGCAGGGTGAGAGTACAGTCATGTACCAAGTGTCGTTGTCACGAACTGAATGATATAAATGCTCATCGACCCTTTGTCTCCTAGATCTTCTATTTCCCAACATTCCACCTTCTAACATCCGCACAACTTTAACTACATATTCATACACACACTTTCCTTGTATTCTGACAACACCATATCATTTTCTAACTTAAGTGTTGGAGACCCCACGCAGGAGAAATTCTCAATCTTCTAATCTTGTTGTTGTCTTGCAGACTCTCTTTTCGAGCACATATTAATTCCCTCGAACAACTTTCCTCGACAACTACTAGACTCTCCTGATAGTCTTGTTTTGCACCTAGTTATACATCAACTTGAGTTATTCCGTATTATAAATTTTAATCATTGTATTCAGACAATAATAAAAATCTACTAATAAAATTTGAATTCATAATCTTTCAAATATGATTAAACTTAAACTTACCATCACATTATTTAAATTTTACTTAAAAATATAAGAATTAAATTATAATTACCAATTATAACCTTCCATTAAAATCTTTTAACTTGTCCATTCATAAAATCACATCACGACTCTGGTTGAAAGTAAATTAAACTCATAACAGGGAAAGATGTAAAAGGAGACTAGGCTTCGACGCTTTAGCTGGGCCCGATAACTCGGTACAAGCCCATAAAGCAATAGCGAGCTCGGCCCGGCTCAATGTTTTGTAGTAATGGTCGAGATTATTGGCCTATTTTAGAATACAAAGTATATTGTGTGTTGACTTGGCATTGTTGCAGATTATAAATAAATAAATAAAAATAACAGGCACTTTAGATATTAATGTGAGATTTTTTTAGCTGTTTTCTCTTGGCTTTTTTGTGATGATCGGAGATAATTACCATTAAATTCATTCAAGAGTTGTACTTTTAACTAAATTGGGCTTCAGCGCCTTAGCTAGGCCCAATAACTCGGTACAAACCCATAAAGCAATAGCCGACCCGGCCCGCCTCAATGTTTTGTAGTAATGGTCGAGATTATTGGCCTATTTCGGAATACAAAGTATATTCGTGTGTTGACTTTGCATTGTTGCAGATTATAAATAAATAAATAAAAATAACAGGCACTTTATATATTAATGAGAGCTTTTTTTTTTAGCTGTTTTCTCTTGACTTTTTTGTGATGATCGGAGATAATTACCATTAAATTCATTCGAGAGTTGTACTTTTAAATAATTTTTCTCAACCATGCGTTGTTATAGGTTGAGTTCGATCTCGAGTTTATCCAAAGCTTGCCTAACCTATAAAAGGAGAATAAAATTATATCTCTTAATAGATCTTTCAATAATTAAACTTATAAAAAAATAATACAATAATAATATAATGATAATACAGTTAATGAGGTATATAATTTTTGTAATTCACACCCTTATGTGGGGTCGCTATAAAATCTCTAGAGGATCACGATTGTATCACGCAAATAATCAAATGTGAACATAATAATTGACCATAATCATATCAAGTGAATAATTAAATTCGAGCTTATAGGCTGATCTTGAGAAGTGATTTGGGCTTTAGGTCCAAGTTTAATTGGGTTCGAATTCAGCGAACTGGGGAGCCGCCGTGTGAGCCAGTGAAGACGTGCAACGGTTAACTTGAAAAAGAGATCCGGAGTACGTGGCAGCAAACCAGTGGATGAAGGTTGAGTGAAATCTCAGCAGCGTAGCGTGGAGAATCAGAAGCACGTGCAAGTGCCGCGGAGTCTGCGTATTTATTCGTTCTTTTGGCGTGCACATGCGGTCACGTGGTGTCTAATCAATAGAATAGTCGTCGTCGTATACATCATGAAATCGTTGACGGGTCGTAGATAAATATATCCGTTACTCCAACATCTCTCTCATTCCCATATTTGTCTCCCAAATTTCTTTTTTTTCCTATATAAATAAATACCATTTTGATGGCCGATTTGTCAAAAATTTATTTAAATGTGTTTGTTAAGTTAAATGAATTGAATTTAAATTTAATTTTAAAACTTAATTTATAAATAAATTAAGATTAAATTTAATAAAATTTAATTCATTAAAGTTTGAGAACATGCTTAATTAAAAAGTCATGAAGATTAATATGTTTGATTTGTAAACATGTTCAATTAAAAGTTTGTGAATAGTTTTGAACAAACTTGTTTATAAATATATAAATTTTATAAAGTTATTAAAATTTAAATTATTATAATAATATAATTATTTTGAATATATTTAAAATTATTATATATTCATTTAATCATTTAATATAATATACTATATATATATAATAAAGTAAAATAATAAATTAAGTTTAAACAAAATAACATATTCTAATAAATTCGAGCTCGAGCCTAGCTAAGCTTGGCGAAACCTGACTCAACTTTGTCCGATTACAATCTTACTAGAGATAGTATTTATAATCTTTGTTTTATAAATTGATTAACCTGAAGTTTTATCCATGGTATGAGCTAGCAATCGTACTCTTCGAATAATCAGGGGAGAACAAAAGTTCGGTTTATTCAAACTAATCGAATTGAATCGATCGAACTTTTCGATTTGGTTTGGTTTTTTTCTTGCATCGATTCGAATCAATTCTAAGTTCGATATTTTGATTGAAAAAACTAAATCAATTGAATTTTAAAACGATATTGTTTTCATATTTAATCAATTTAGTTTAATTTATATGAATTGAGTTCTATTTTTTCAGGTATCGATTATTTCAATTTTTTGGATTAATCTGTTGATTCGATTCGATTTTGCTTTTCAATTTGACTTAATCGATTAGTAAATTTTGATCAGTTCAAAAATCAAACCGAATTAATTGTGTGGACACCCTTATAAATAACTTATATTAGTGATCAATTTTCCTTATAAGACAAGATGTTTAAATCAAATGTGTTGGGCTTAATAAAGTTAGAACACTAACAATGATGATTGGTTGAAAGGTGGACAGCATTTACAAATCTCTTTTACCAAGCCAACCCCAAAACAATTGCTACAAAAAAGGTGATGGAATTGTAATGTAAAGTAGATACATATATATAAATCCAATCCTCCCTCCCTCCCTCCCTCCTGGGCACAGCTGTGCCTATTTCATGTCGTGACAATGATTTTCTTTTATTTCTTATAATTATAACCCTATGATATTTAGCGTTATACCTTTTTTTTATTATGAATGAATGTGAGTCACACACGCAACCAAGCTGGAAGCTCGACCAATTGGGCCGTCTTATTAATTCCCCTTCTCTCTCTCTTTCATCCCCACCTAACATCTACTTACCACCAACATTAAGCACTCCCACATGACTCGCAACTCTTGCATTGCATTTCTTCCTTTATTATTATTATTATTATTATATTTATACACACAAATCACACCTTATATATACACTTTCACATTTTTTTATATTTATTTAATTTTTTTATTGTTTTAATTCTACCTCTAAACTTATATTTTTAAATCAATTTAATTCTTACATTTTAACATTTTTTCTTATAGCAACATAGACTCTTCATTGCTTCAATTATACCCATATATTTATATTTTAATTACTTTAATTGACATTTTTTAATAAGTCAAAATACAGATATTAAATTGATTCTAAAATATAAATATAATAGTATAATTAAAATAACAAAAAAATTAAATTATTATACAAAAAATAAAATATAAACACAAAAATATGAATTTATCCTATATAATATATATATATATATATGTAATGGATAAGAAACCATATACGTGGATATATGTGGGTGACCGTACACCCACCCACCTACCCACCCACCCACATGGCTTGCCAAACATTTATTCCCCTGCTGTTTCTATTTTTATAAATAAATTAATCAGCCATCCATACGCGTCATCAAGTACAATACTTGGTAAAACGTGGCTTGTGTTAATAGGTAAAGAGTATTTTTATAATCTAAAATAAAAAAAAAACAATTTGGGTGATTGAAGTCGTTTTGGTGGTTCCAAATAGAAGAATGGACGGCTGAGATGGGTCAAAGGGAATGGCACCACCAATCACTCCGCGAGCATCGACCATACAAATATATTATTAATTCTACATATTCTAAAATAATAAAAAATAAAGAATGAAAATAAATAAAATTGGGTCAAATAAATAAAGTCGGAGCCAACGAAAGAGTAGGATGAAAAGGTCAATCAATCGGAAGGAGGAGAAGCTCCGGCTCCTTGATGAGCGGTGAGTGGGCCCCTGATTATGTGGGTCCCTCAGCGAGAAGTGGTCCGCGATTGGTGAAATTTGCGGGCCCGATTCCATGCGATTCGGGCTCACGCTCCCTCCAGCTCACCGTAAACTTACCGACCGGGCCTCTCTAAATTCGGGCCAGCGTTATCGGGTTCGGATCCCTTTCCGAACCGTTAGTGTCACTTGGATACATTAATTATTATGGGTCAACATTTAAATAAGGACTAGTACAATAATTAGATTATTATAGAATATTTAATTCCATTTTGGATAATTTTTAATTAAGAAATGACTTATTTTGTGTATGTAATCATGTATAATAAGTGAATATAATTAAGTGAATAGTAATTATTTAAAACACTAATCTTGTAAGAAATTTCTATAGACGAGCAAAAGGCTTAAAAACAAAAATAATTCTTCATGGATAACACAATTGATCCACCATATATATTATGAAATTGTGAGCTTGATTATGTTTTCGTGTCTCTAAAAGGATAGGTTCTAAGTTTTGATTTGAAATTATCTATTCGCTCATTTAAGCCAAAAAATAAGTGTATCATGAGGTTATAGAGAGAGTGAGATGTTCCAATTCGAAGATTACCTACGTATCTACGTATCGAGAATCACTCGATTTTTTATGTTTTATGTATATATATATATAATCATGCAAAGAAAATATATATTTGGTATGTGTATCACTATATAATGTGCCATATATATATATATGTAGATGTACGATGCATGTAACGAAAGGGATGATGTTGATGGATGGTACCCATGGTTCCACCTATCACATGGACATACACATGCCCGGTCGAGGGTCATGCTCCAAACCGATCCACTGGCCGCCTCTCTCGGTACAATGGGATTAGATCTACTCTAAAGTGTTAGAAGTCCTATCAAATTATTACATACAAATTAAATAATTTTTTTTCCATAATTGATAATGGTATTTGGGACCAATTACCCTAATTCAATCTCCATCCAAACAAATGTAAGAAAAGGACAACTCAATTTTCAATATAATCTTTGATGTTCGAGTCAGTAGCAATAAATATGTAATGGGCATGAAAAAATTAATTTTTATATAAGAAAGTGAGTCGAGTACTCGAATTGATTATCTTGAGTTGGAGATGAATTTAGTGAATATGATAGAGATAGAGTTAGTCTTGAATTCCTTGAAGATAAAAATGAATCGAGATACTTAAAGTTATCTAAGATGCTCCCAATCTCAAATATTTTCAGTTAAAAATCAAAATTATTTGCAAGATTCTCCATATTTCTTTAGATTAGATGGTTGAAATGAAATAGCATGTGCAAGAGCGTGTATGGTATGAGACATGGGAGTCCTAAGGTTCTGTAGATGGGGCTAATGGCCTTGCCTGCACTAGAGGACCACATCTTCCCAACACCACTAAGTCTAATCCTATTTGCTAAGATTTTATTAATTATATTATTATTGTTAAGAACGAAGAAAAGAGAAGGGTCTTAATCTCAGCTTTTATAAGATTGAATGGTGGGATGGTGATGTAACGTTCACGTGGACAGCGGATTATGCATTGCACGCATTAAATACCATAACATCATAATGTCACACAAATAATAATTGTTGGTCACTCTACTTCGTTTATGCCATGTCAATTTTGACAAACTAGTTACTTTTATGATTGATTTTGTACAAAAATTATTAGGCCAAAAATATATTTATGCTCTTAAATTTTTATGAAATTTTAAATTATTTGTAATTTCAATTATGTTCATGAATTTAGGTCAAAAGCATATTTATATTCTTAAATTTTTCATAATTTCAAATGTACTCCTAAATTGTATAAGATTACTCATTTAAACATTTTGCCAGCAAATGATACGTACGTTTGTTAATGTGATAATTTTTTTGCATCTTCTCAACTCCACATCTCTCTGCAGCGTTTCCTCAACTCCTTTTTTTCTCTCTAGTTGCATCTCTTCTCTTTTTGGTGCGTCTTGTGTTTCCTTCGATTGCGTCTTTTTTAACTAAGTCTCCTATAAGAATGCTACCCTCAAACTAGTCTCATGTTCAATTCCCCTTAGGCTGTAGGGTGATCATCAACTCGGGCACGTCAGTGATTCATCTAACCCAATCGGAAGAGATGTAGAGAACACTATAGAGAAAGGAGACGCTGCCGAAAAGAGAGGATGGGAGTTGAGGAGCCGTCGAAAAATTATCACGTCAGAGTGCTTGTCTATCACTAATTGATTAAGTGTTTAAATGAATGATTTTGCACAGTTCAGGCATATATTTGAAACCATATAAAGTTCAAAAACATATATATGCTTTTGGTCTAAATTCAATAACATATTTAAAATTATAAAAAGTTTATCTTTAAAAAAAATAAAAAAAATTCAAATAGCATAAATATACTTGTAGCCAAAATTAGTATGTGAGTGGTTGTTCTGGCTCAAACTCAGTTGCCTTAAATGTAATGTGAGCAAGGCCCTTAGATAAAAAGTGGCTTAAGGTATGCCCTGCAGTAACTTCAGCAGCACGTTGTTGACCACGGCCCTGCAAATGAATTAAAACATCTCCACTCACTCACTCCCCTATATCTATATGCCTTGCCCTTCTCCCTCACCATCAAATTAATGTTAGCTAGCTTCACTGACCAAATTAAGTTAAATTTGTAACTTTATAATGGCATTCCTGTAAATAATCCCAAGTCCACGGTCTTTCCATTTTACATGGTCTCTCACTTTTTTTTAACCAAAAGCACCCGGGTGTCTATTTGAAATGTACAATGACTTTACCTACAAACTTCTCATAAGAATGACCGGCATTTTTTTATCACTAGAAATTTGAGAAATCTTAGATCAAAAGACTGTTTATTTATTTATTTTTAAATTTACGACTCAACTTGTTCTCCATATGAGTGAACCGACAAATAAATTATAGACCGAAATATGAGAACTAATCACTCGAATAGACGTAAATTATCGATAATCGTATAGAAGTAAATTTGATCTCGAAATCTTATGATAATCTAGTCTTCTAAATATATGTAATAAATTATTATTTATATAATAATAATAATAATAATAATAATAATAATAATGAATATTGGTTAACCTAAAGCAAAGCTAGAGGGAGTATGGTTTTGGTTTACTTTTTTATTTTTTTAACTTTTTACTTTTTTGGTTTAAATGTTAAAACAGTCAAAATAGCTTTAATAGTTGGGTGGTCTTTTCAGAATCATGTGCCAATGATGCCAAGCTTGAAGCATTATCAGAGCTTTTTCATATGGTGTCACGGCTCTTTGTCATTCCTCTCCTATTTTTGTTGTAACCTTAGAAGCTTCCGTTTTATTTTTTTTTTCTTTTTCAGGGTTTGCCTCCTAAAATTTCAAAACCTTAATTAATTTCACTTTAATGTTCATGACAAGAGAATAATTAATTAAATTTAATAGTACTATAGTTTTATAATAAATAAAATTCAAAAATTAGGTCCTTCGTTTAGAGTTTTTTCAAAATATTAATTGATTTATATGAGTTATCTAAATTTAAGATAAGTAGAGATGTCAGAAGAAGAAAAAGAAGCACCCGGGGCATCTAGGTTAGCTCGATCTCAAAGAGACAAATTCTATCTTAATTCATTGTCCTTAAAAGAGAGAAAAAAAAAATAATATTGACAATGATTTAAATAACTTACAATAATAGTACGATCCAAATTTAGCTAATTAAATTTAATTTGACCTAAGTTATATAAAATTTTCAAATCTCCATCTTTCTACAAATTTCTTTTTGATATCGAGTGCTAGTAAGTCTTTTTGCAACTACCTCTTTTCTTATAATGAAAGGGAAAAATAATAAAGGAGAGATTTAACAAATTTTTGGAAATGCTATTTGATCACTCAATTTTGACATTTGAAATACCATTCTACATTGATGTATTGTATATAAGGAATTATTAGTTCTGAATATTTATTTCTCTCAATAAAATTCTTAAAAGTGGAAAATAAATTTATTTAGTATAAATGGGTTTTGTGAAGCTAATTTTGCAATGTGGGGTCTCAATTATTGGGCCAAATCCATATTTTTGTTTTTGTACTTTCATTTTTTTTTTTCGTTTAATCACTCTCATTTTTCATTATTTTGATTATACCTTTAGAGTTGTATTTTTGAGTGAATTTAATTCTTATACTTTGACATTTTTTATATGGAAACTAAAACTTTTTATTATTTCAATTATTCTCTTAAATCTATATTTTTGATTCAATTTAATTTTTTTACTTTGATATAAATAGAGTGTGACATGTACTTTATCATCTTTTATATATATATATATACATGAAAGTACATGAGTTAAATTAATTTGAAGATTTAGATTCAGACGTGTAATCGAGATATCGAAAAATTTTGTAACCACATGAAAAATGTTAAAATATATGATTTAAAAATAAGATTCAGAAATATAATTAAAATAACGAACAATTTAGATGATTTTACAAAAAAAATATGAAAATATAAAAACAAAAATATGAATTTGGCCTAATTATGGTTTTTTTATTTTGAAAAATGCCACATGTGGTTGACTTTGTTGGTGAATATAAGCTTAAAACATACAAGACATGACCCGACCCAATGATGGGGCGCCCGATTAGTGTGAGCGAAGATTGAGGTGCAGCCAAATACAATGCAACGCAAAGCGGGTCAGTAGAGTCATGAGTTGTGGTCCCGGCTCACTTTTGGGCAAATTTAAGAAAAGAAAAGGGTAAAACGGGGCAAGATGGAGACAGACCCGCCCCAATTTCTGGTAACCCAACAACATGTCCTACAAAATCTGCCCTTCACTTTTCATTATGCCAAAAGATGTAATTGAGTAAAAAACTGACTAAAGCAAACCCAACCCAACCCAACCCAACCCGACCCATCTCTCTCTCCCCCCTTGCTTCTAGTGCACGGTTTATAAATAGTTTGAGGCTTCAATCATCCGGGCCCCAATTCAAATGTAGTTAACCCACCATATGGGGTTAAGAAGAGATGACCATGGTTACAGATAAGGGTGAGACTACCCTACCTTAACCACCATCAAAAGATAATAACTTTGATAATTAATCTAGTGTTTAAGGTTAATTTTGCCAATTCTTCAATTAACCACCCATTGACGTGGACCCTCTAGATCAAATTATCAGATCTTATGATCAAAGTTTGTGGGATTAGTCAACATCCTTTCATACATCATAATGGAACAAGATCATGCCAGATTGGGACACAGCATTTATACGGAGAGAGAGACAGGGAAGAGGTATATAGATAGTATTATGTATTTATATATAAAAATGTTATTTCATGATAATTATTATTAAAAATATCATAATTAAGCGTTTGAATAACATTATTATGGGTAGGAGCTATGATGTACGAAAATATTTTAAGGGCATCGTTTTGAAGCCAAAAAAACATTTTTATGTCATTTTTGTAATTTTAAAAATATTTCAAGATTGTTTTGTAATATTAAAAAAATATTAAAAACGCGTTTTTGTCCACGAAGATGTTGGAGAGGAAAAAAATTCCATCTCTAACCAGGTTAGAGATGATTTTTTTTGTTTTTGAAATTTGTTTGAATATATTATAGAATTTATATTTATTTTAAAATTGAATAACATTTTTTTAATATTTTTTTATAATAAAAATTATATTTATAAAAAAATTCTTATATTTTTACATTTTCGTGTTTTGTTTTATAAATAAAATTATTTTTTTATTTTTATTTCATATAGTATTTATTTTTTGTTTTCGTTTCCATTTTTATACAATTTATATGGATAGGAGTAGAGGGTAAATAAATATAAATATATATAATAACAATGGAAGAGATGAGAGGGGTAACTAAATATAAATACATACAATAAATATAAATAAATATATATTATTATATTTATATTTTTGAGTTAATTTAATTATTTTATTTTAATTTTTTTATATGAAAATTTGAATTTTTTTATTATTTTGATTATATCATTGTATTTTTGTAGTTAATTTAATTATTATATTTTGATATATAAAAAAAATAAAGTGAGATGAGTTAATTTAATTTTTTATATATTAAAAAATATATATTAAATTAATTTAAAAATATATAAATAATAATATAATTAAAATAATAAAAAAATTAAATAACCACACCAAATATATAAATAATGATGGAGCGGATTGGGAAGCTTTGGATGGAGGGGAAGGGGAGGGTAGGGTAGGGGTAAAATTGGGAATTGGGGAGTTTTGGGGGTAAGGGGGATGGTAAGGCGTGAATCATGTTATGATGGGAGCCACTTGGGTTGTTGCATGGGGGACATAATCGTGTCCCCGTAAAGCTAATGGTCCAGCCTCCAGCCCTCCGCCTATTCATATTTCGTAATATTATTATTATTCTTCATTATAATAATAATAATAATAATAATAATAATAATAATAATCATCTTATCTCAAGTCAAAACACGCTATTAATTAAGGATAACAAAAACAATTAAGGAGTAATTCTTCCATAAATTATACATTATGTTGATGAAATATAACGCCATGGAAGGAAAGTCCCATAAGGAGTCGGTGAAATAGACCAGACCTCAATTATCAAATCATAATTACGTGACAGACTGGGATGCCAAATATACTATTACATTGTAACTAAAGAGAGCAAAGAAAAATAAAAAAAATAAAATTGAAGATGATGGTTTGGGGTCGATCATTATTAAATTTATTTTAAATCGGGTGTGTTTGATAGTTATTTTTATTTTGAGCACATCGAAAGCTTATTTGACTTATAAGGGTGGGATTCGATTTTTTAATATATTTTTTTGATGAGTAAGTCAATTTTAGTATTTGAGAATGAGACAAGCAACCAATTCATAATGATACGTCATAAATGGCATACCATGTTTTAGAATTTGTATCTTTGCATAGACGTATTGAAAGGTAAATGAGAGTTACGATTATGTCGTGTGAATAATAAATTGTAACTCATAAATTAGTCTCGATAATAATTATTCTATTTTGAATTGGGGTAAATCTAGTGAAATAGGCCAAGTTGGATTGAACTCATACCAAACTTGAATATTTTGAAACATATATTACACCTGAATAACTTGAAAGAAATATATTTTTATAATTTTCTCATAATTCAAAATATCCCATGTAGGGATGTAATTTGATCTTCCTTTAATTTAGTTTAGCCATTATAATTAACACTCTAACTATAGATACACTTTGTTAAAGGTGTTTAAATTTTGATCTAGAATTAATTAGATCTTGGTCCGATATTTAATTCGCTTATTAGGTTCAATAACTTTTAGTCTGATCCAATTCGAGATCGATTTAAAATAAAAAATAGATGAGAAGTGAACGATATCACGTGAAATATCTTTTGACAAAGTGGGATTTTGCATTGGCCCTTGGGGCTTAGCTTACAACATCTTCCATTTCCTTTTAAGTAAGGTACACAAATGCAATGTATGAACATAACTCACTCTCTATCTCTATCTCTATCTCTATCTCTATCTGCAAACTTAACTTAGGTTGAGGAACTAGTTAAAAGAGTAATTAATTTAGTTGGATTTATTTATGCCCGCAACCAAACAGGGCATAAATCCAGGGCCAAAACAACTAACAAGGATAGGACTCAACGCGATTTCCTCCCTCTATCCAGTTGGAAAGCACAAATCCTGCTGCCTCCCCGGTCCCCAGTGACCGCAGCCGTGAATTTCGGTGCCGGAACACAGTTTCGATTTTCACAAATCCCATACCAATATTTTAATAAAATTACAAATTCGGCCCCCCCACCGGCGACTGCCGTTCCCTTCCCCACCCCCACCGTCACGGAATGATGACGTGGACTACGGCAGTTACAGCGGGAAGGCGAAGCTTCCTCAGTAAAAAGTGCGTTTGAGTGTCAGAATCGTGATTTCGGGGGCTTCTGGGGGCAGCGTCGGTTAGTGGCGGTTAGTGGTTACAATCTATGGAAAGGTTTAGTGAAATTAACCTAACCACGGTCAAACGCCTTTTCGTTGAGGAAACCCAACCGTTTGTTTTCGCAGTTAAATCCGACGGCCGTTAAGGGCTTTAACCGCAGTATGGTTAAATTCCACTTTTGCGTCTATAAAGAGGGCCTAACGTCGGAGCTCCTTCTTTGACTCTGCTCTGCTTTTTCTGCTTTCTCTTCTCAGTTGTCTCAGTTTCTTCGAGAGAGAGAGAGAGAGGCAGAGACGGGAGGGAGAGAAAGCGAGGCAAAGGTAATGGTAATGGCGATGGCGGTGCCTAAGAAGAGGTGGATTTCTCTGTGCTCTTTGCTGCTCGTGGTGTTGGTCGTTGGAGCCATGGCCGGATTGCCAACTGACAGTAATTCCGACTTCAAGTCCGTCTCTCTCTCTCTCTCTCTCTGTACATATTTTCTTACATTTAGGCATAAACTCTGGTTTTGTTTCCTTCTAAGAGTATTCGTCAAATTATGTCATCGGTTGTCGGTTTTCTGTTCGACTGGAAGTTCATTCTTCCTGTTGCATTTTTTGTTTCGGGAATAGTTTTTTCTTTCGTTTAACCTCTGTTATAATACTTGACGAAATCGAATCTGAATTACAGATTTTCTTCGTTTTTCCAGCTAAGTATCGAGGTTCATAACAATCTATGTTCTACTCTTGATTAGTTTTTTGTGTCGAAATTCATAATTTTCTCTGCATTCTTTCGCGATAGTTTCGGTACAAAAAGAGAAAAATTAATGGTGTTGGATAACGGATTTCTTTGTTTTAAGCCATGAATCTGAGCGCATTGTTTGAGAAATTGGTCTGCATTTACTTTTCTCCGCACCTCATTCATGGGCCATCTGGAAAAGCTATGCAGTTCTCTGTTCCTTTACTTTTTCTCTGAGACTCAGGACCACTCATGTTCTGAAACACTACTAAATTAGCAATGTAGAGAGAGAGGGAGAGAGGGTTGCTGGAGATTTAATGGTGTTCAACGAGGTTAAGCTTCCGTTTCTCTTCTGCGCAGGAATGCTGAAACAGAGCAGTTACAGAGCTCGAACAACTCCTCAATGGCCGACGCAAGGTCAGTAAAAAAGTTACTCAGTAGGAGCTCTACCCCCAAGCTTTTTTCTCCAACATTCTTGCAACATTTCATGAATTCACACCCGTCCGTTTGTCTCTACGAGAATCTCCTACCGTTTGATCTGTTATCATACCTTCATCCGAACTCTACAACAAACTCGGCGGCCGTTGGGATTCCAAATTCCCACAGATCTGGCTCGTTTATTCCGTTACTTGTTCTTTCTGGCAAACCTAAACCCCTTATCGGTTCTTCTGACTCCCAACTCCTCTTCTAAGTTTCCCTAATTACCCTCACCAAAACCTCTTGATCTCTTTAGTCCCTCTTATTTTCAGGCAATCCAGATGGATTTTCCTGTCATTTCAGCCCCCGATGCAAAACAATGCCCACCGACGAGTCGCGTCGGCCTCTCTCTTGCTAGCTTTTTCTCTATCTTCAATATTAGTTTTCAGTTGGATTATTTTTATTACTCTCTCTCTCTCTCTCTCTCTGTACGATCACTTTTTTACGGTTTTAACGGTACACGATCGGTATGCCTCGGCCTTGAGCCGTGTACTTGTACAATTACGAAAATAGCCTTCTAGTCAAAGTTCTGTTTTCTTATATTTCGTTACCCAAAATGGATTCACTGAAGACTCTGCTGAAAGTGCTTCTGATTGTCCACAGATTCTTTTCTTTTTGTTATTTCAATATGGCTCATGATTCTCTTAATTAAAACTCATTTGTTTTATTTTGAAAAATTAGATAATCAATTGAATGCATTTTCAAACAAGTAGATGCTAAGAAACTAAACTCGAATAACTTTACGGTTCTGCTTTCTGCACATTGATTGCCGGGAAATTTATTCGTCGTTGGAGTATTGTGGTTGATGTTGGGCTGTGCAGAATTTAATGGGTTTCTTGCCGTTTTAGGTTGGAGGAGGTAGGAGCTTTGAATGAGCATGCGGTCGATGACCCAGAGGCTGTTGCTGCCATGGTTGAGACGTGGGTCTCTCTCTCTCTCTCTCTCCCCCCCCCCCCCCCCCCCGGCCCCAATTTTAATCTTATCTTCATAAATGATTGTTATAAACCCATAAAAGGAAAACGGACCACTGAAATCTACATATATAGAGGATGTAATTAGGATGAAAGACTCGATCCTATTTTATTTATTCATTAGCAGAGAAAAATCAATGATAATTGCTCATAATTACACACACACACATTTTACTGATGATGTTTATATAAGAATACCATTTTTGAATAATGAGAGCTTTTGATTTATAACGAGAATGGTGGTTCGGGTAGAGGTAAGTTTTCTTGGTCCTTGTAGTTACCACATTTTGATATTCAACCTACCATACCCACATTATACATCATAACCCCACTAGCACCTTTCGTTTGGAGAAATGACCAAAAGTCTCCATATGATATCTTTTATGAACATAATTAAGAGACATTACTGATGAAGTTCAGTAGCATTAGAAAAAGATAAAAAGTTGAGCTATCACATTAAACTAGGTGTTGAATCTAGATTTACTTTGGTCATTGTGCAGTTGACTGTTGTTAAGAGTTGTAATTACCTTATTTTGACCTGTAAAATTTATATTAAACTCTATTTATACGTTAACCGTGCACGTATATGTACAATAATAATAGCAATATTACTAATAAGAACTATAGACATGTCATGATAGGGATACATAGACATTATTTATCTGTCCATGAAAAGACCAAATTGGCCTTCTCAGAAATGACAAAATACAGTCCCGATGGGGTACCCCACAGATAAATCCAATAGGCTTGCCCGTTATGCCCGAAACATTGAAAGCGATAGGTGTGGGAACTTGATGCAGATTAATAACATCCACCGACACTCGGTAGATAATAAATTTCATCTCATATTGGAAAGGCTAGAGCCGTGCGAGAGGAAATTTGCTCCCTCATTCTGTAGGACAAACTTTTGGTGAATACATGATATGACCTGAATAAGTTGAACATAATGATACGATAGGGCTACTGTTGTAATTAAAATCCACCATGATGGGTTGTTTTTTACAGTGCTGTAAAACAAATAAAATTCACATTGACTAATGCAAATTAGAAGAGTGGGTATCGATGCTAATATTAGATCTTGGAGGCACCCCGTAATTGTAATGCCTGGTATGAATGACAATGCCGCTATAACTCGACCAACAATTTCTTTTGATTGAGCAGGACCATTAGGAACAGCACTGAGAGGAGGAAGCTGGGCTTTTTCTCTTGTGGAACAGGCAATCCCATTGATGACTGCTGGCGCTGCGACGGGAACTGGCAGCGCAACCGCAAGCGCCTCGCTGACTGTGGCATTGGCTTTGGGCGAAACGCCATTGGGGGCCGCGATGGTCGCTTCTATGTGGTCACCGATCCTAGCGACGATGACCCCGTCAACCCTAGGCCAGGCACTCTCCGTCACGCTGTCATTCAAGAGGAACCTCTATGGATTGTGTTCAAGCGTGATATGGTCATACAGTTGAAGCAGGAGCTCATAATGAACAGCTTCAAGACTATCGATGGCCGTGGATCCAATGTCCACATCGCCAATGGAGGCTGCATTACAATTCAGTTTGTTACCAATATTATAGTCCATGGCCTTCACATCCATGACTGTAAGCCCACTGGGAATGCAATGGTCAGGAGCTCCCCCTCTCATTTTGGCTGGAGAACAATGGCTGATGGGGATGCCATTTCCATTTTCGGGTCCAGCCATATATGGGTTGATCACAACTCGCTCTCTCATTGTGCTGATGGCCTTGTGGATGCTGTGATGGGTTCCACTGCCATTACCATTTCCAACAACCATTTTGCCCACCACAATGAGGTGTGTTTTCTGCAAAAATCTCCCATTAAAATGTCTGGTTTTGTTTGGTCCTTTTCTTGTGAGAAGGTTAATAATATATGTTTCTTCTTCTACCTAAAAAAAGGTGATGCTTTTGGGTCATAGTGATTCCTATGTCAGAGACAAACAGATGCAAGTCACCATTGCCTATAATCATTTTGGAGAGGGTCTTATCCAGAGGATGCCAAGGTATATATATACCTATATATATAGGTTAAGTTTGTAATGTGTTCACTTCAGCAACTGAGACGAATGGAATTTATGAAAAATGCAGGTGTAGGCATGGGTATTTTCATGTGGTAAACAATGACTATACTCACTGGGAGATGTATGCAATTGGTGGAAGTGCCAGCCCCACCATCAACAGCCAGGGTAACAGATACCTTGCTCCACCCAATCCATTTGCAAAGGAGGTATCCTACATCCCGAATCTTGATCCCATTTTATTTCCACCTATGGTCGATGAAGAAATAAATTGAATTGACAGAGAAACTGACATGTTAGATGTTCTGATGATCATTGTTTATTTTCTTGGTTTGTGCAGGTGACAAAAAGAGTGGAGACAGCCGCAAGTCAATGGAAGGGTTGGAACTGGAGGTCAGAGGGTGACCTGCTTCTCAATGGGGCCTATTTCACTCCATCCGGAGCTGGAGCCTCAGCCAGCTATGCTAGAGCTTCAAGTTTGAGCGCCAAGCCTTCTTCCATGGTTGCCTCCATGACTACTGGTGCAGGTCCTCTTGGCTGCCGCAGAGGCCGCCAGTGCTAGTATCATCAGTCCATATTACTCAAGAACAAGACAAGAAAACAAAACCACCCCCAAAAAAAGAGAGTCCATTTTTAGGGTTCCAGTTTTACTATTATATTGCAGCGTTTCATATCCAATGTTGCACCATTGTTTGTCCCTCATTCGATGTGTTTTCTTCACCTTTGACAAGTGTACATTTTACACATGTCATCAAATTATCCCACAAATCACCCTTTGTTCCAACTTATCCTGCCATTGTTGCCCGCGCAACCTCGGCCTGCTTCAACTGAAAAATACAATTTGGCATTCTAGGAGCAGGTGCTGAAGCGTTGTTCATTTCTTTCTTTTCTTCATTTTTGTCAATTTTTGAAGTCTCTCCTAACCCCCATTCACTCTGTCTACTCATGTCATGTCCCCTGTCACTCTTCTTTAGTTCTCTTCATATTGTGTTGGCTTCTGGTTTATGGGAATTACCGAATTGTACTTGTGGGGTTTCTTCTTTCTTTTTTTTCTTTTTTATGTGGTTTTTGTTTCTCTCTTGTGCCTTTTACTTTTCTTCTTGAGTCTTACAAGATACAGTGTGAATGTCAAAACTTTTGAGTAATGCAAGAAAAAAGCTTTTGGTGATAGATGATGATGCATGGCACTACGGTTAGGTAGGTCCCCATGGGCCTTTTCCCTTTCATTCCCTTTCCCTTTTATTTGGCTCTGTCATTGTCAATGGAAGCAATCCTGTCCTCTTGGCCGTGCAATGTGGGTATGGTATGGTTATGTATTAGTTCATCTGCTCCCCTGCTTTCATTTCTTTTTTAACTTTTTTTTTTTTCCTACGGTGATTATTATCTCATGTGCACCAACCAAGAAACAGCATTACCTCACATGATTACTGTCGGTTATTCTTGGCCCTAGATCAAAATGACAATTGTTGAAACTTTGCAATTTTTCCAATTCCAAATTGATGAATGAGATCAGGATTAGCATAGGATGCTGATCTTCTTCACATTCCACTATAGGGTGGGTATCTTCTTCCTCTGGAATAAAACGTACAATAATAAAAGTGGGAGAACGGAGGAAAGAGGCTGTTGGTTAGGCGACTTCCTCGACGAGACATGGACTCTTCATGTGAGTTCACTAAACAATAACATGTCAAGTTTTTATCTTGTTATGTAAGTCCAGTACGTAAATTTTTTAACTCGTTAATCATTTTATTTATGTTTTTTAATTTTTGTGAGACCCTTATCATAACTCAATCAGAGAAGACGCAAAAAATGTGGATGATGCCTAATCATCAGTGTCTTAAGGATTAGGAGGACAAATGAAATGGGTAACCAACCAACCCGATGTGGCTACAAAATGGACATGAAAGGAGGCAGGCAAAAAGGGAGGAAGCAGCATTCATAGCAGGGCATGTGGGGTGAGGGGGCCCATAAAGGCATGTGAGGGAGGCACTGCTCTCCTACTCCAACTCCCACACCATTAGAGAGAGAGAGAGAGAGAGAGAGAGAGAGAGTGAGAGGCCAAGCCCAGCACCCACCTTAATTGCCACTTCAAGGCCCATCCATCCATCCGTCAGCTTGCTTGCGCATGTTACGCCCCACTAGTACTCTCTTCTCTTGGGTCTGTTAAAACCTAACTGCAGCAGCAGCAGCAGCAGCTGCCGTCACTATCATGGTTGGCTCCCTTTAATTTGTCCACTTTTGGTGGGGGGTCGCCATTACACCCTTTCCAGGCATATTTCATATTTATAAGTAAATCTATTTCCGTCACTCTACTGTTTGTGCCTTTAACCATTATAGCAACTAGCGGCAGCCAATCATTCTAACAGACCATGCCTGATTTCACGTACCCGAATTACCTCAGCCGCAGTTGCTAGCAGACAGCCAGTGTGAAACTTGTAAAATCAAATTCATGTACCCAACTTCATGCAGTGAAATAAAAGATTGATAAGAAGTTGTTGGCTCGAACGACAACAGACTTTCTGCACTAACCTATAGCGTCTCATCCATTATTAGTCTTTTGGTGCTTTGTTCTAAAGAGGGGCTGGGCTCAAGCGCAGCAGAGCCACTCCTTGTGTTTTGTCGGTTGAGAGAAACTGTACTGCCCTTCTCCGCTTAAGGGACAAATGTTAGAAATGGTATGTCGGTTGAGAGAAACGGTACTGCCCTTCTCCGCTTAAGGGACAAATGTTAGAAATGGTAAAAAACCAAGCTATGGAGCCACATATGAACAAATGTGTCGTACTAAATTTACTGCTGAACGTGCCTCCAATGATTAATAAGTTAATTCACTGGCGAACATGCATCCAGTGGTTACACAAATCACATGTGAGATTTTTGTACTTTTGGCATGGCAACAATCTTTAGTTCTATTCCATTTCCATATGTAAAAGATGCTTACAAGAAAAAGTTTTCTTTGCCCTAATCAGGCATAGGAAATCCATTATGAAATATCCATTCAAGTCTTCTCTCTTTTGGCTATTCCTACAAAGTGGACGTTAAGGGAAAAACATTCCCCGAAAATCTTTCCAGTGCTTGGAGAGAGTAAAATAGAAGCAGTGCAGTGAAAAGATCCGATTCATTCTTAAATAGAGAGGTCTGTCTGGAAAGTGTACCCGGTCTCAGCAAAATGAGACCTCACCTGCGCAAGAGCTCTGGAGCGGTGGGAAATCTTGTTCTTTTCTTCTTTGGGCATCTCAGCATAACTTCATCAAGCAGCCAAATACAACACAGTTAGTGCTTAGTATTAGCATTAGCAAACAGAGCATACCACAATTCAAATGAGGATTACGTTTGATTATAGCCATCGGGTTGAAAGATCGGATCCCACCCAAAATCATTGGGCCCTCTTGCAGGAACTATCTTCCCCTAATGTGAACCATAAATGGGATGTCAGTAGGACTACTAATTTAAGCAGGGGGGAGTAGTAAAGGTTGCATTCTTATCCTTTTTCATTCACTGGTTCTTTGTGTTCCAAGTACGGTTTTCCCCTTTTCAGAACTAAAAAATGTGTAAAAGTAACAGATCACGGATGAGAAAAGATAATTATGTAGCAAAGGTCATGCTAATTTAAATGCAAATGTGCAAGAGCAAAGGGTGAAGAAAGAACTACAAGAAGCATTCAGCACAAATAGGAAACTTGGTCAAAAACCGAACACACCTTCTTCCAGGTGACATTATGTTATTTGGTTGACAGTGCTCAACTAACTTCATCAATGAAAGGGTCCTTTATTCTGCCCTAAAATGGTTCAGGATGGAAATCATATCAAGTAATTCCACTAGTAAATTAGCACCCCGGTTATGGGGTAAATACAACACAGAATTCTACTATTAATTAGAAGAGAAGGGAAGATGCACAGATGGCTTGAGGGAAAGAGAGGAGTTGGGAAAGTACTATTCTACAATTCTTTTTCTTCGTTGAAAGGAAACACTAGATAGAGAAGATAAAGAGAACAAACTGTATATAAGAGAAGCTACTCAACCATATCACAGGACATTGCATAAGGAAGACACTCATACCGCATGATCAACAAAAAAAGTTAAAAAGTAAAACCCCTCTAACCCAAAAGAAAAATTCTATGTTTTATCTAGTTCCAGTGAAACTATTCTACAAGTAGGGAGCAAAGGAACAAAAACAATAACATATCAAGCCTAAATCCCATTATGTGGAGTTGACTATATGAATTATAGTTTTTCGATCATTTTTATCTCTGCCTTTTTTTTTGTGGCATTCCTCTTACTCTCTCTCTTTGTTAAAGACTTGTTTTGTTACATCCTCTCATAACGGGAACCTCTAGTAGTCTTCGTTTCACATGACTAAACTATCTTAATTGTGTCTTAGACACCTTATCTTCAATAGGAGTCAATCCAACGTTATTACAAATAACATAATGTCACGCACCTAGGTTTAACCTAAGGCTTAGAAAGGACTTTGGAAGAAATCAGGGGAGAGAGGACAAATGGAGGGAGGAACAAAACAGAACGAGAGAGAGAATAGAGAGAATTGAGGAAGAACATAGGAGATCGAGAGAGAGAATTGTAGAGAGAGATAACAGAAATTCATATCATCATTCTACTATCCTATTCTCTAACTAATATAGCCTATTTACAGGCTGTCTAGGCTTTCAATTATTAGAACAACTGAAAGGTACAAATAGGGAAAGTAGCAAAGTATGACAACTAACTAATACGTGTAATATACTATGACTAATATACTTTTGGGGTCGTGACAATCCCCCCTCCTTGAGAGGTTTCTTGTTCCCAAGAAACTATAACTGTGCCATTGTTTCTTCATCCAATTCCCGTTTTCACTATCTGGTTCATCCTTCGCCTTTTCTTATTCTTCTCTCTTCTTTGGCCTCTTTTTCTTTCTCCTTCTTGGTTTTATCTTATGGATAAAAGAGGAAACAACATCTCCTTGTTCAGCAAGTAGTTCAAACTCTCTTGAAGTACCTGCTTTACTTACCTTTGCTAAAAACCAGCACCAAATCCTCTGCATCGACAAGTGCTAAGATATCTGCAATATCCCACAGATGCAATAATTGAGAAGCGTAGAGTAGCTTCAAGTACTCAGACAAAAGATGTCCAAAAACAACAGCACAAGGATTTGTTGTAACACCAAGGCCAACAACTCATCCATCCATCTCCAATGAATTCCTTGGTGGTGCCTATAAGATCACCAAAGTCTTTTGCCAGATGTTGACACTTTTTAACTTTTTTTCCCTCCTCTCTGGTTCTATTCTGTAGATCCTCAAATACTAGCTTTGCATTGTCATCAGACATTGGAGGAGTACCTATTTCTTCAAGGAAAACAAACTTAAAATCTTCAAAATCCAAAGTTGATGTGTCTATCTTTTCCCAAATTCACAATATCTTTTACTTCCTAATCTCCAACAGACATCTCCTCAATTGGTGTCACGTTGATTTTCCCAGCAAATGCCATTCCTTCCTTGGCATCCGGTATTACCTGGTCCAATTCAGCTGATTCATTAGCTTTTTGCAAACTGAAGGTAATAGGTAGGATTCCCGCTTCTGCCGGAATCGGTTCTGCAGTGGATCATGAAAGAAGTTCCACGTAGGCTGATCTGAAATTTTTTTGACATCAGAATTAGTAAGTCATGTGGTTGAGGTTAGCAAGTGTTTCGCCTATTTTATTGCATTCTTCCTAGATTCCTTTTCTTGTTGCGGTGCCTGATTCCTTGATTCCTTTTATTGTTGTGGCACTTTCTGCTCGATAGCAACTCGCCTCCACCTGAATCTGTCCTAAGCCTATTTCCAGATTGTCCAGGCTGGTTTCCAATTGTTTCATCAGATTTTCTCCTTCCATCTCCACTGCTTGCCTCATGCAGACAGTCACCTAAGATCAGAATCAACCTCCTCAATCAATCATTTCTGTATCAGCTAGCTCGCCAGAAATCACTTGGCTGTGCTTCAATTAACAGCCAAGAAACAGCCTATAAGTATTGCTTGGATCTGCTTCAGAAGTTGCTTCTAGGAGTCGCCTAGATCTGAATTACTTCAGAAGTTGCTTCTAGAAGTCGCCTAGATCTGAATTACAGCTATGATGCGCCTGAATTTGAGCTGAGAATTGCTTTGCTCTGCTTTGCCTTCAATCTGAACCTTGATCCGCTGCTAGGAACTGATCACAGCCAAGAATCATTGGCTTTGATGCCATATGTCATGCACCTAGGATTAACCTAGGGTTTAGAAAGGACTTCGGAGGAAATTGGGAGAGAGAGAACAGAATGGAGGGAGAAACAAAACAGAAATAGATAGAGAACAGAGAGCATTGGGGAAAAACAGAGGAGATAGAGAGAGAGAATTGTAGAGAGAGATGACAGAAATTCAGATTATCATTCCACTATCCTATTCTCTAACTAATTTAGCCTATTTATAGGCCGTCTAGGCTTTCAATTATTAGAACTGAAAGATACAAACATGGAAAGCAGGAAAGTACAATAACTAACTAATACATGTACTATACTATGACTAATATATCCTTGGGGTCGTGACACATAATTTTTAATTATTACGCTCAAGGGTAAGTAAATATGATTTTGATGATAACAAAAATATTTTTATTATATAAATATATTTTTTTCTCATACAAAAAAATATATTTATTTTGAATTAAAAGTGCACAAAGAGTAATTTATTTTGAATTAAAGATGGATTGTCTTTAGACATATTTTTTTATTTTGATCATTTATATCTCAAAAGTTTATGTTTAAATTTTTATTTCTTGATAAATGCATTTCTTATTTATGCAAAAAGTATATTTATTTTGAATTAAAAGAGAATTGCTTTTAAACTTGTTTTCTCTTTCTCATACAAAAAGTAAATTTATTTTGAATTAAATAGAATTAGTTTTAAATATGTTTTCTCTTACTCATGCAAAAAGTAAATTTATTTTGAATTAAAAGAGAATTGCTTTTAGACATGTTTTCTTGTTTTAATAATTTATGTCTCAAAAATTTACATTTGAATTTTCAAATTTTGAATTAAAGGAGAATTGTTTTTAGACATGTTTTCTCTTACTCATGCAAAAAGTAAATTTATTTTGAATTAAAAGAGAATTGCTTTTAGACATGTTTTCTTGTTTTAATCATTTATGTCTCAAAAGCTTATATTTGAATTTTCAAATCTTGATTTCTCATGCAAAAAGTAAATTTATTTTGAATTAAAGGTGAGACATATTTTCTTATTGTTTGAGAAAGCCTAAACATTTTTTGAATTTCAAATTTCATATTAATCTTTTCTTTAATGGCTAGTGTGTTTAGAAGATGTATATATATAGGGTAAGTATGGAGGTTCAAGATAGAACAAATTTGATAGAGCATTCAAACAAGAGTGAGAAGGTTCGAAGTGCTGGAAGTGTACTGGCTGGTGGAATTCTCAACCGTTGGTGACTTATTTGTAATTGTCTCTAGTTGTAAGTTTGTTATTTTTACTCACTTGTTGTGTGAGGGGATTGTATTTGCTAGTAATGTGCTAGTGGTTCTTGCTTAGGTAAGGGATTACATGTTGGTTCTAGCTACAATTAAAAGCTAGTGTTGATTCTCCCTAATGGAATCTCAAACTAAGTATTGAGAGAGGATTAGGCTTTTTAGAGCCGAACCTCTATAAATTTCTCTTGTTCTGTATGGTTGTGTGATTTTACTAATTTCAATCCTACTACAATTATCACATATTAAGATCACAAATTTAAGAGTTTTCAAAAGAGCTAAAATTATTAATTTTTTAAAAACCCAATTCACCCCCCTCTTGGGTATTTTTCTGGGCAACACTAATGTTACCATTTCTTGTATGGTTGCACATCTATTGTAACATCCTCACCTTTGTCACATTCATATTTTGCTCATTTTGGTGCTTTACTTCCTAACATTTTATACCATATAAAAAGTTAGTCTTACAGTTGTTTTATAAAACTTTTTTTTTAGTTTTAATAAAATTTTACTATCACATAAAACATCGAATGCCTTTCTTAATTTTATAGATAATATCCTCAGTAATCTCCTCATTTTTTTTTTTTGCTTAGGTATCTCATTTTTTTTTTTTGGAACAATTCATCTAACATATCTGAACTGATCTTTTTTTGGGATGACTTGATCTTCAAGTTTTGTAAAATCATGCACACTTATATTTGTACTAAACTTGTGTTCCATGTGTTTGGTTTTCAATCTACTTAAACTTAAAACCTTTAGATTCTAAAATGTTTCTTCATATCCCGACTTAAGTATTCCCACCTTTTTTAATCAAATCTACCAACACAATATTATCTGCATATAGCATACACTAAGATATCTCTGAGTCCATCCATTGCTAGGGAAAAGAGATAAAGGCTTAATGTAGATGTTTGATACAATCTAATTATAGTTGATCAAGCCTCATTATCTCTCATACACATGTTCTAACACATGTTTTTGCTCCATGATGTCTTTAATAGCACGTACATAAACAATTTGGAATCTTTTCTTCTTTAAAACCATAAGACTTATCTATAAACTTTGTCATAAGCCTTTTCTAAATCTATAAATATCATATGTAAATTCTTTTATTTATCTCTAATATCTTTTGCATTAGGCAGCTTAGCAAGTATATAGATTCAATAATTAAACTACTAGGCATGAAACCAAATTGGCCTTCAGACACATGGATTTCTCTGATTAATCTTTCCTTAAATCTTTCCTCAGACACATGGATTTCTTTTATAGCGTGTCTCATCCGCTTGGTTCTTTTATAATTTTCACAACTTTGAACATCTCCTCTATTCTTATAAATAGACACTAGAATGCTTCTCTTCCACTTGTCCAACATCCTTTTTTATTAAGGATCACATTAAATAATTTTTTGTAATAGGAAGATGCCCCCTTCTCCCATGCATTTTCATGCTTCCACGAGGATATTATTTGTTCCAACTACTTTACTACTGAACACGTACTTCTTATCTTCTTCAAATTTACTAAGATACCCCAATATAACACTTGTTTTTCTATCTTCATGAAATAAATTTGAGAAATGCCCTCTCCATCTCTTCTTCACTGCATCCTCTTTTGCAAGTACTTTTTTATTTTCATCTTTTATACATTTCACTTGGCCCAAATCCCTCCTTGTTCATTCTCTTGCCTTAGCTAGTGTCTATGTGTGTGTATCTATTTCCATTGTTGTCTATCAAGTCATTGGTATAATTTTTTATAAGCTTTTTAACTTTGTTTCACTGACTACCTTGTTTTTTTGGCCACAATATATCTCTTTAGATTTTCTTCAATACGACATTTATGAAAAGTCCTATGATAAGCTCTCCTAGTTTTTGATGTTCTCTTGTACCTCTTCATTCCACCACCAAGACTCTTTTCAATTTGGGACTTTTCCCTTTGACTTTCCTAGAGTCATTTTGTTGTATTTTGAATAATAGTAGCCATTTCGATCTATATTTGGTTAGCCTCTCCTACAAGCCAATCTCTTCCAGCACACCCTTTTTCTTTAAAAATAACTTGTTTTTCCACTTGGAAGCAAAGGAAAGAGAGGAAAACTAGGAAGACTAACTTTGTTGTGGTCCAATCTAATCCACCTAATTGTGCACCTAAAAAGAAAAAAAATATATTAACCTCTTACTTGCCCATTCATTCTCTTCAAACAAATCATCATGAGGGAATACATGAAAAAGAGAAAAAAGAAAAAAAAAAAGGAAATACCTTGACATATTCAAATGAACCAAAAGATGGTCTGCCTGCATCATTCCATTTTAATAGACCATGACTTACCTTCCTCAAGTTTCCAACACTCCTACCAAATAAAGGAATCTACCCTTCTGAATATTTTCCTTTTATCCTTAAACAAAAAACTAAAGAACTTCTGCTCAAGATACCCACACAAAATGTAAGAGCATTTTCTATGGGACAAATCCATCCTAGCATTTGTTTCAAGTATTCAATTTATCAATTACTCATAACTAGTATGAACCAATGCCATGTTTCTAGGGATAATTTAACTGCAAAATAATCAATGAAGTTAGAACTGAAACTTTGAATTTCATATTAGAAGAGGATCTCAGTAGCCTGCAAGTTCCCAAAATGGGCTACCTGCATTTCTAAACCAACAACACCATTTAAAATTTGCATGTACCAAAACAGAAAAAGTTTATTGAATCTTGTTCTTTGCCATTTTAGTTTTATAATGCTTTGGAAGCATAATCTGGTCTCATAAACAAATGATCCATTATAAATGATTTCAACAGGAAGTGCCTTCATTATTCCAATAACAAGAGCAAAATGGTACCGGAGTTTTTCCCGTAAAAGTAATTGGCTCAATGTCTGGTCCAAGTGCAAGAGAAAATACACACATTGCATATGCTGATTTGTCCGCATATCCCAACAACAAATTGTTAAGACCTGGATGAAATGACGAGATGTTATAAAAAAACAGAAGAGGGAGCCATAAATGTGAATTATTGAAGAAAAAAAAAATCCAGATTAAGAAAGCAAAGTAACTCGAACAACCTTCATGACCAATCTTCTGCAAAAACCACTTGCTGGTTGGTTTAATTTTCCAATTTGACATCCACAGGAAAGTAAAAATAAGAGGGAAGTTAGGACCATGTACAGGAGATGAGTAACAGCTTTAAGGGAGCCGATATTCAAAATTAAATCAGGAGGAGTTATAGGTTCTTAACATTTGTTTGATGTATTCAAGAATAAGAGAATTAACACAACAATTTTCATTATGGGTAACAAGCAACTGATCCTAAGAGATGTTCTCAAACTCTTAACATCTGTTGAGATCAATTAATGTATTCAAGATTCTTTTTTTTTTTTTTTTTTGCACTCCATAGGATCATTGCAAATATTTCTTTTGCAGGTGTTTATGCGTTTGACAGGATTCTCAATCTATTTCTGTGAAAATGTTGATTTTTTCATAATAAGTTTATTAAATAGAGCACATCCTTGAGTTTTTTTAACAAAAAGAAATGGTTTAAAAATCTTGGAGAACTGTTGTTGCAACAAAAAAACATTGCAGTAGTCATAATCCATACGTGAATTACAAAATTCAGTTGAAATAATAAAAATGGCCAATTGGGCGGCATTTGGTAGCAGTACTATAGGTAGTTTCATCATGTGACAGCAACACACGGTCACTCTTTTCCTAGAAAATTTTAAGAAAGTAATCAACCTGAGAATCCAACTTAGAAATTCTAATGGGATAACCTCTTCTGTAACAATTTTTTTATGGGCGTTCCATAAAGCTGTAACGGTAAATTTCTATTTTGATTAGAGCAGTAAGTACTAATTATTACTAAATACAGCTCAATCCAAACACCTCATGTGAATGTCAAGAAAAATTTTCCCCCAATCCCGAATCATATTTCTTTAAAGGAAGAGCAGCATGCTTTATGAGGATAGTTGACTCAATTACACAATGCTCTATTGTTCAAACTCCAGTATTAGAACAAGTTACAATTTTGATACAAATTATGAGCCAAAAGAAAAAGAAAAGAAAAAAACAGAAGAGAACAACAAATATGCGTCACCAACTGCGAGATAAGTAGAGCTTTTAATGTAAAGAGAAGAAAGCTTCACCTCAAGTGAATGACAAGAATTAAGCAAAGAACTTACATGTAAGGCCCTGGAAACAGTGTAAGATATCAAACGGTCACAATCCAGCACCAGCGTCCAGAGAGAGATTGTGAAGTTAATTAATAAACAAATCCCCATGGAATTACCTGGAAGACCCTTAAGGGCATTGAAACAGAGGCAGGTATCTTCCACCAAAACTGGCCCATTCACCTTACCAAGAGGAAGGAGTAAAAAACTTAGAACTTTATCTTTCTCTATCTCTATACCTAACATGGATAGAAATGATAAGAAAATTGCAGAAGCGGGCGGAGAAAGAGAAACCTCTTTTGCAGCCAAACGAGCCTTTTCTTTGGAGATATCTTCAGGCTCCCCTTGTAGTTCCGGGACTGTAGCAAAAAAGGCCAAAATGTCGATATTCAGAACAGAGACTATGCATCTAGAGAGAGAAGACCAAGTACAGAGAGAGAGAGAGAGAGTACGATCGAGTTTGAGGGACTGAAAGGGAATGGACTGGCCCAGGATAGCTCGAACCTCTTCGAGCTTCTTGGCGTTTCCGGTCACAAACGTCACAGGACGCGACAGCACGAGCCCCGAACCAGCTGCCCTAGCCGCCGCAGCCGCCATTTTTCCCGCAACTTTTCCTCAGTTCCTCGGAAAATCACAAACTTTCGCGGAAAATTCAGCCCCCGGGAAGGATTCTTTCGACAAGCAGCGGGACGGAACTGTTCGGCTGACAGCGGCGATATAAGCGTTTGGGAGATGGCTCAAAAAATGGGTCCAAGCCCAAAGCAGAACTCATGAGGCCCAGAGACTAATGGCCCACTACCTCGCCCTCGGCCCGATTGTTGTGGGCCTCGGGCTGCCATTTGGACGTCCGAACAAGTTCTCCGGCCCAAAATTTCCCTATAAAACAATAGAACAACTCAGTCTCGAGTGCTTTACGTATGCATTTGGTCCCATCTTTATGTCTTCTCACTGGTCACTACTGCCTAGGGTTAGCCAATAGAACAAAAGAAAGGCTTAGCTGATTGATTGGGTGTTGTTTGAATTCTGCCCAACTGGCACATGAACCCTCATTAAAATTGTCATTAATTAATGGATTTGACTTGGGTTTTTGCAAGAATAATGCCACGTAATCAGAACCCAAAAAAAGAAAAATGTGTTTGGAGCCTTATGGGCATTGAAATAAGAGACCCCATTGCCCTCAAAGTTGGATTCCTGTGTTTAATGTCAGTATATTATGCATATAAAAAGGGATGGAAGAAGTGAGGGGAGGGCTGGTGTGGTGTGGTCTGGTCCCATTGTATGTAGGGGTCCCCTAAACACACACAAATAATATTCCTAGAAATCGGAGTTGGGATTGTATTATTATTATTATTTATAGTAAATTAATATAATATGAACAATTTGAAAGATGATGAAGGGAGAGGTGTGGGGATGGGTTTGGTTAAGGTGACGGCAGCCAAAACGTGGATAGATTCCATTGGGGCAGTTCCCAAAGGCAGCCTCCTCATTTTAGGGGCGACTCTGTCTCTGGGCCGCGCCCGCCGCTTGCCTTTTCTTTTTCTTTTGGACTCTTATCTACCCCAGAACCCAAACCAGAGCCCGAACCCGAACCCGAACCCGCCGCATTATATCTAAATTAATAATTATTTTTTAAATATATATATATATATAATTATTGGTGACACAAATTAGATTCTATAACAACTCTCTCTCTCTCTCTCTCTCAATTAAATAAATTTGAAATTGGAAATTCAAGTGAGCATAAGGTCGGACATGACATGGAATCGATGGTAAAGATAGACACACTTAGCTTTAGTATTAAATAATATTAGAATAAAGAAGAGAAGCCCACAAAATCCAATATTAAAATGGAAAGGGGGCAATTAGTGGGAAGAAAGTTAGGATTCCGGTTGTCACGTGACAGTGCCCTAAAATCAGGACTCTGTTGTCAAAAGCTAGCTCCCACTCACTCTGCTTACCTCCAAAATCCTCACATTATATATATATATATATAGTTTTTTTAGTTTATGGGCAATTTGGAGAATGAAGGTGTGTGGTAGGGGTGGGGGCCTGTCTATCCTCTTCTCTCTGACCCTTTCTTCTTCTTTCTTGCCCCATCTTTTCATGTTAATTAGGGTTGCCCCACCATTTAGAGGGTCCTACCCGTGGGATAGAGCTTTCTAGCCGTGGGATCAACCCATCTCCCCCCAATTGACATCATCAAGTAAGCAAGAAATCTCAGTTCAGTTCAAGTCTTAACCACATCAATTTTTGTGATGAATGGGAGGTAGCTAGCTATCTAGCTAGACACACCAATTCATGTAATTAAGTGATTAATTCCACCCTAAAGTCCAAATTCCTAATGCTTTAATAATGTAATCAAGAAAAGACTTTTTTTTTTTTTTTAATTTGATTAAAGGATGCCCTAAGCACGAGCTCACGTGATACGTGCGTGCCCATGCCAATGCCATGCTCAAGTTAACTAATTAAGAAGATAAGGTATCTGCTCTCATGCGCAAGGTACTACTGCATGTAGCAGCAGGCTTCCGAGACAAGCAATCTATGTTTCTACTAGTACTCTTTGGACGTCGTAGCTTCAAGATGGTATAAATATTCATGCAAAATAATAGTATTTAGGAGTCCAGTCCAGTGAATAGGTGTAGAACCAGACATCAGTAAATTGGGAATCCTGTGATTCCACGAATACTAAATTAAAAAGCAGAAAGGGTACGTAGCAGCAGGATGACAGAAGGGTCCACTCCACAGAGCTTGATGTGGCATCTCCATGGCGTGCCAGAGATAGATAGATAGATGGATAGAGAGAGTTCGTGTTTGGGTTCGGTGGGTTCGATCGCTTCATTCATTTAAATATATATTTAAAAGAAGAGAAAGCACCACTGACTTGGGGCTGGAGCTTAACTGCTCCCACATATTTCCCTCCGTGATCCATCTCTTCTTCTTCTTCTTCTTCTTCTGCTTCTTCCTAATTATAAACAAGTTTCAGAAAAACAAGCTCCAATCAAACAATATTATTTATAAACAACGGATTCCCCCCTATTTATGTGTATATAAACCCGTTTTCATTTCATAGACAGCTGTGTTTGCTTCCCTCCGTGCGCGTGATCCAATTCCTGATCTTTTCATATATAATAATCCATCCCCCTGATTCCGCAACCCTAGATAGAGAGAGAGAGAGAGAGAGAGAGAGGTATCCTAGTTGGTAGTGGTGATGGTGGGTGGATGGCGGTGGTGATGGTGGTGGTGGTGGTGGTGGTGTGGCAGCAGGAACAGCTAGCCGGCGATGATTTCTATGTATTCCTTCCTTAATTTGGCCCCATTTCTTTATCTTACTTTTGTCTGCAATCTCGTCTCTTTCTCAGCTTTCTTAATTGCAAGAAAAAATTGAGTCCAAAGCAAGCAAGCAAACCCAGAGACCAAGTTAGAAACAGCAGCAAAACCCATATGCATGATGCAAACCCGAGAAGAAAGTTTTGGAAATTGAGGCAAATGTCGATGCCCAGTTCGAGGCAACAATCCTACCACTCCTACTACTTCTTCCCCATTTCCAACCACTTTCTCCTCATCTCCTTCACCGCCGCCACCCTCCTCTCTACCCTTTTCCTCGCCGCCGCCGCCGCCAACCACCAGGAAGCTTCCGCGCTCCTCTCATGGCTCCACACCTCGCCTTCTTTGTCTTCTTTCCCGGACTGGAACGTTCTCGACCCCAACCCATGCAACTGGACATGCATCACGTGCAATGTCCAAGGCTTCGTCTCCGAAATCAACATCCATTCCATTCCCCTTCAGCTTCCATTGCCGTCCAATCTCTCTGCTTCGTTTCCACATCTCCGGAAGCTCGTCATTTCCGGCGCCAATCTCACCGGAACCATCCCCGACGACATCGGCGGAAGTAGCGAACTGACAGTCATTGACCTCAGCTCAAACAGCCTCGTTGGCACCATTCCGCCCAGCATCGGCGAGCTGAAAAAGGTTGAAGACTTGATCTTGAATTCCAACCAGTTAACGGGGAAAATACCGGCCGAGCTCGGCCAATGCGGCAGCCTCAAGAATCTTCTTCTCTTCGACAACCGGCTCGGCGGCGCCATTCCGCCGGACTTGGGCCAGTTATCGAGATTGGAAGTCCTCCGCGCCGGAGGCAACAATGACATCGCCGGGAAACTTCCCGACGATCTCGGAAACTGCGGCAACTTGACGGTTCTTGGCCTGGCGGACACCAAGATTTCCGGCCCGATTCCCGCTGAATTCGGCCGGCTCGGCAAGCTTCAGACTTTGTCCATTTACACCTCAATGTTGTCCGGTGAGATTCCGGCTGAATTAGGTAACTGTTCGGAGCTGGTGAACTTGTATTTATACGAAAATAGCCTCTCCGGTTCGATTCCAAGGGAGCTCGGAAAGCTCCGGAAGCTCGAAAAATTGCTGCTATGGCAGAACAATCTTGTTGGGATCATTCCCGATGAGATTGGCAACTGCACTAGCTTGACAATGATTGATCTTTCTTTGAATTCATTATCTGGGTTGATTCCTGAATCTTTTGGTGGGCTTATAGAGCTTGAAGAGCTTATGCTTAGTAACAACAATGTCTCTGGTTCAATCCCTTGGGTTCTCGCAAATGCCACAAATCTATTGCAGCTTCAACTCGATACCAACCAGATCTCGGGCTTGATCCCGCCTGAAATCGGGATGTTGTCAAATCTTCTAGTGTTCTTCGCCTGGCAAAACCAGCTTGAAGGAAGCATACCTTCAAGTTTGGCCAGTTGTAGCAGCCTCCAGGCCTTGGATTTGTCGCACAATTCGCTCACTGGAAGCATCCCTCCTGGATTGTTTCAGCTAAGAAACCTCACGAAGCTTCTGCTGATTGACAATGATATTTCTGGAACAATACCAGAAGAGATTGGAAACTGTAGCTCTCTTGTGAGGCTCAGGATTGGAAACAACCGTATTGCGGGTCAGATTCCGAAAGAAATTGGGGGCTTAAAGAGCTTAAACTTCCTTGATTTGTCTGGAAATCGGCTTTTGGGGGCAGTGCCGGATGAGATTGGGAGTTGCACGGAGTTGCAAATGGTAGACCTGAGCAATAACACACTAAAAGGTCCCCTGCCTAGTTCGTTGTCATCACTGTCTGACCTCCAAGTTTTGGATGTTTCGAGCAACCAATTCTCGGGTCCAATTCCTGCAAGTTTTGGCCGTCTTGTTTCATTGATCAAGCTGATCCTGGGCAAGAATTCGTTCATTGGATCGATACCTCCATCGATTGGACGCTGTTCGAGCCTCCAGTTGCTTGATCTTAGCAGCAATGGACTCACAGGCAATATCCCGGTCGAGCTATGTAGGATAGAGGCCCTTGAAATTGCTCTAAACCTCAGCTGCAATGGACTTACTGGGCCAATCCCTACTCAGATATCTGCACTCGAGAAGCTTTCGATACTAGATCTTTCACACAATAAGCTTGAGGGGAATTTGAGTGCCCTAGCTGGGCTGGTTAATCTTGTATCGCTCAACATCTCCAACAACAATTTCACCGGTTATCTGCCCGACAACAAGCTCTTCCGCCAGTTACCAAGCAGTGATTTGGCTGGAAACCAAGGTTTATGCTCTGTTGGTGGGGATTCATGCTTCATAAGCGATGTTGCGGGGACAGGAGTGGGAAAAGGTGGAAATGGCATTAAGAGATCGAGGAGGCTTAAGCTAGCACTTGCATTGCTGATCACTTTGACAATTGCAATGGTGGTTATGGGATTAGTTGCAGTGATTCGAGCACGGAGGACTATTAGAGGGGACGATGAGTCGGAGATGGGAGAGCCATGGCCCTGGCACTTCACCCCATTCCAGAAGCTGAATTTCTCTGTAGAGCAAGTGTTGAGATGTCTAGTTGATTCTAATGTAATTGGGAAAGGCTGTTCTGGGGTTGTTTATCGCGCTGACATGGACAACGGCGAGGTTATTGCAGTCAAGAAACTTTGGCCACTGACCATGGCTACAGCCAACGGTTGCAACGATGAAAAGTGTGCAGTTCGCGATTCATTCTCGGCAGAGGTGAAAACTCTTGGTTCGATTCGCCACAAGAACATTGTTAGATTCCTGGGCTGTTGTTGGAATCGAAACATGCGACTTCTCATGTATGATTATATGCCTAATGGCAGCTTAGGTAGTCTCCTACATGAGAGAAATGGAAGCCCTCTGGAGTGGGAACTGAGATACCAAATTCTGCTCGGGGCAGCGCAAGGCCTCGCGTATCTACACCATGACTGTGTCCCTCCCATTGTTCATAGGGACATCAAGGCCAACAATATCCTCATTGGTCTTGAATTCGAGCCTTACATCGCAGACTTTGGCCTAGCTAAGCTCGTCGATGATGCTGATATTGCTCGCTCCTCCAACACAGTTGCAGGCTCCTACGGGTATATTGCTCCTGGTAAATTTTCCATCTCCCCATTTTTACACACAAGTTGTGTAGCTTGCATTAAATATCTTCCATTTTAACCTACCCAAATGCGAATTTGAACATCATCTGTTGTTGAAATGTTTGCATGAACAGAATGTTTTTAAGATTTGATTGAAACAATGTCCTCACACCCTTCACTCTGTTTACACAACCTTGGCAAGTGATTTCCAATGATATTATTCAAATTGTTGTCCCAAGAAGGATCTTAGGAACACAAATTATACCCAACCTAGCAATCTAGTTACTAATTTTGGCTACTATGCCCTTCAGAGTATGGCTACATGATGAAGATCACAGAAAAGAGCGACGTGTATAGCTACGGCGTAGTTGTATTGGAGGTGTTGACGGGGAAGCAGCCGATTGATCCAACAATACCGGATGGCCTCCATGTGGCTGATTGGGTGAGGCAGAAGAGGGGGGGAATAGAAGTTCTTGATCCAAGCTTACTGTCCCGGCCAGAGCCAGAGATTGAGGAGATGATGCAGGCGCTAGGCATTGCCCTACTGTGCGTGAATTCGTGCCCGGATGAAAGGCCCACGATGAAAGATGTGGCGGCGATGCTGAAAGAAATCAAACACGAAAGAGAGGAGTATGCAAAGGTTGACATGCTCCTGAAGGGCTCCCCAGCCACCGCTGTGGACGCCCAAGAAAGTAATAAGAGCAGCTCTAACATTGGGGTTCCAGCAACATCCTCCTCCTCATCAGTAGCACAGGCAATCATGCATAATCTGTACCCAAAGAGCAACAACACAAGCTTCTCTGCCTCCTCATTGCTCTACTCATCATCATCCTCCAATGCCAAGGTGGGGGGGTTCAAGTAGTGATGCAATATAGCAGCTAAAAGGGCATTAATTTGAAGGAGTTTGCAATTTTATTAGTCTATTCAGTTGGAGATTTCTTTGTTTTGAGTTTGATCATCATGTAAAGAAGGGGACAGTTGATATTTGTTGCCACGGATGTGGAGAAATGCAAATGAAAGCCAGCATATACAACTATGGCTTTTGCACTATCTGTCTGTCTGTCTTTCTATCTGCCTGCCAGACACCAAACAATGTTTCTAATACGTAAGAATGTTCAATATATAACTTTGTACTAGTTTTACCTATCAGCAGTTCATCACAAGAATATATCATACGTTTCATAGAATAAAGTTTGAAAAACTCATCAACAGATTCTCACACCCATTAAATTATTTAGTAATAAGTCTTACATTTACACGTCACTTAGGTTAAAAAGCCACTAAATTTCACAATTACTGTACTGTGTCCATAGTGTCTATCTACATCGTATCAAAAGAAGGAAAAGGGAAATACAAGACAGACTATCATTGAATCCTTTTTGTGGAAAACAGCAGCATCCATTCAATGGAGAGAGCAAACTTGTGGCTGGGGATAGATAAGAATCTCTGATCAGCTGTTCTCACAAAAAAGCAAGTGCATGCATCAGATGGCTAAGTCTGAAAGATCATGTGATGATTTGACCTCTGCACCTCAATCGACAATGGCACCCCACACTGCTGCCCCTCCCCCCATTTGGGTAAAAAAAATGAATTAAACCCACGATATTTACACCCTTAAATTTATTATTTATATTTTAACTTATATTTTGAGTATTGAAATATGAGCACCCAAGTGAATAGAGTCAAAAGAATTGATTCTCTCATTTGAAAGGCGCAGCGTTCCTTTCCAAGACATATCAGACTGCTTTGCTCGCTACCTCTTTCAGGGCCAGAGCTTTGAGCTTTTCTTGGTGGAAAGGGACAGTGAAAAGGGCGCCATTATTGTGCTTTGGTGACCTCAAGTGTTCTATTATCAGTCATTAATGTCAGTATGTACATGCAGAGCAACAGAGGCCTATTGCCCTTGCTTTTAACTTTGTGCAGCGCCAAATAGTTCAGAAAGGACTCTTCATTGGATGGTAATGCTGAAACAATGTAGCTCTCCAAAATGCTATCCAATCATTTAGTTTTTAGGCTTTTAGTCAGTGACAAATATCATTAAAAACATTGTACTTTGTTGTCTAGAACCTTGTTGCTATGATGCATCGATTGGTGATAAATGAATTTAGGAGAAAGATTAACAAATTCAGTATGTTTCTTCCTTTGGCCAGAGACAGATTAAGAAACTTTTATCCCCCTCTTGCAATACATCGGAGAAAGGAAAATGGGTGCACATCCTTATCAGGGTAAAGGTGTCAAATTTAAATCCAAGTACATGAGTGGCTTTTTAGCACTCTTGGAGACTAACCATTCATTTGTAATGAGCCGCATGCACGTGTCATATTCTCAATTACTTGCCACCCACGGAGTCCTTGATCTTTTCAGAAGCCGCCTTAACCAAACCCACTGCTGAATCTGTGATGTTTTCTGCAGTCTCGGATGCCTTCTCACTCACCTCTTTCGTCATCTTAATCACCTGATCAGCTCCGTTTAAGATTCCATTAGTCACTAGTACTTACTACTTAACAAGAACGAATTAAATTAAGCTGCATTACTGTCCCTAAAATGATATAAAATCGTACACTTTGAGTAGCAGTACTGGCAGTGTCTCTAATCAACTCACTTGTCCTCCTCACTTCCTTGGCCCCCTCTTTAACTGCCTCTGCAGCTTCAGTTATCTTCTCACATTCTACCGCCGACTCTTTATCAGACTTCCCCTGTCAAACAAGTCATCAATTGCATGAAGTTCACAAACATTAGGAAACATTTCACCAGCAAGTCTGCAACCCAACTCATTTGATGACTCAGGCTCAAATGGGTTAGGGTTTAGATGAAATTTAGTTGAGAAAGCTCAATCAAAGGGGCTCAAATTAATTAGGTTTAAGGGTAAAACTTAGGAATGGCATCAAACCCAACTAACTGGTGGGGGGAAGGCAAAGTCTCCTAATACACACGAAGTATTGTTTGAGATCTTGAGAGAGTTGGAAAGAAGTAACCTTTTGCAGAGCTCTGGTAGAGGTGACAAAAAGCCTAGGACTCCGACCACCGCCGGCTCTTCCCAATACGTAATCGGAAAATCTTGCTGCAATCTTCAAATTTGCCATATCTTGCTGTGTGTTCAATTAATTTGCTTCCTCTTGTTCTCAGGGGAACAAATTAAATTAATTAATATTCCGTGGGCTTAATGTTGGGTCATGGGTGGTTAAATTCTTAAACAGAGATCACAGCCACATCCACAGCCACGTGTCATTCATTCAAGGAGACTGACTGCTTCTCCTCTAACGATCCGGGTCTATTGCTTCTTAATCTCTCTTTGCTTTAAATCCCCTTGTTTTGCTAAAAATTAGGCTCATAAATGGTCCTTAATTCGCCCAAATATATTCAATTACAGTTTAGTTTAATTTTTATTTATTAAATATGTATTTTGAAAATTAAATTGACTATTTCTAATTCGGGTCAGACTTATTTTTTACAGTTTGATTTAGTTTTAAAATATTTCATGTCTCGAAATACCAAAAAATAAGTGCAGTTTGGATTAAAAGTGAATATATTCTTTAAAAAATCACTTTATTAGTAAAGTTTCAAATACTAAAATGAATTATTTGCTTATATAATAGAATAAATATGATTAGACCCCGACAATTATTTCAGTGGTATTAAAAATATATTATCTTTTTCAAAGAAATACGAACTTATAATATTCCTTTAGGCTTTAGAGTCAGAATTGGGCTTAGAACTAAAACTTAAAATTTTTAATGGGTTAAATAGAGGAGCTTGGTCTTGGGCTTGGGCTTGGGCTTAAATATTAGGCTTGGCTTTACTTTTATATTATGGTTCTTCTCTTTATGTTTATATATAAATATATATATTTTATTTTTATTAAGTCATCTTATAAATTGTAAAGAGAGATTATCAAAGCTTTATATACATATAGATCTATATTTATATATATATTGTTTTTTATTATCAAAGGCTGGAGATTAATTAATTGGGAGATCTCTCTAATTCACAAATATTAATAACTTAATTCCCCAAATGATAAAGCAAAATTAAACTTACATAGTTTTCAAAATACATCAATACACTAATTATATCACTAAAATTGTCACTATTAAGTATCGAAGCAAGATTTTTATTTAATTTACTAATTATTTTTAATTCAGTACATATAAATGTTATTCAAGTTTAGTTTATTTAATAAATTTCAAGTATAATATTCGTAACAATATAGTGGTTGTAGATCTAAATCCGAATGTGAATTATGATTCGGAGCCCTTTATGAATGGACCGACTCGGGTTCATATAACCCAAATTTATTACAAATTTCATAATGATCGATACATTATTGTTGGATTTGTTTGAATATTGAATACTTTGCAATGTTCATGAATGTGTTGCAATGTACCTTAATACTTTTGGTGTTCTAATATAATTAGGTTCATGCATTACGTTATATATTGTCTCAACATAACCGACATTACGAGATAACACGTAAATACATAAAAAATTGTTTTTGAAGAGACGTTATAAAAGTTGGCTTTCTCGACCAAAGAGTCAGATGTCTATATATATCGCTCTCACTCTTTGCACCAATCAACCCTAGCTAGCTACGTCGGAAGTTCAGTACGTGGTCCTCTCTTCGATCTTCAACCATGGCACCAAAGCAGCTTATACTTTTCACTCTCGCTCTTCTTTTAGCAATATTTGCTGTAGCTCATGGAATAAGGTCCGGCGAGCAAAGCGGGTGGCTCTCCGACGATGATGCTAAGCAATCGGGAGGCAAAGCAGAGTCTCCCAACGCTGCTACCAGTGTCGTCGGTGACCAATTCCACGAAGTGAAAGCCTTTCGACCGACCACTCCCGGCAGCAGCCCTGGCGTAGGCCACCCCCATCCGCCTGCCAAGGCCTCTGAAGGGGATGAGGAAGTTTTAGTTTAATATTGTATATAGTTTCTTTATCTGAAAGCGTTCGATCGCTATATATATATATATATATATGCGATGAAGCCTCTTTGTTCCATCCATGGCGGCCTGGCCTCAATAAAAGTTAAATAAACCCAAATGTTCTATCAATGTTGTTGTGTCTTTGTAATGTAAAGAAAAGTAAGATTTAGTCAAAAACACGTTTTAAAAATGTATTTGTTGACGTACGGAAACGATCAACCGGAGTTCGAGAGCCCACAACGTGATAACGGGTACAAAAAGACAAGGAATGGAAGACTGAAGCAGATAAGAAACACACACAGGACTTTTACGTGGTTCGGCCAGAATGATGCCTAGTCCACGACCGTTCTCTGGTTATTCTAGCAGAGTAACAGTATGTATTTTCTGATGATCTCTCCTTTACAATGGCGTCCCCTCTTCTATATATAGAGTAGGGTAGCTTACAATGCGAATTAGTCCTAAGTACGGAGGAAGTCTATTCCGTTGATGGCACTTTCCTTATTGGTTTCGGATTGTCAGGGATAGATCCCTTGTCTTCAGGGATTCGAATTGCTTCCGATAGGTAAGTGTCTATCGCTTCCGATTATCTCGCGATCTTCCAGCCGTCTGATCTGGGCATATCTCTCGGCGAGCTGAGGTCGTGATGTTTGGAGTTCGTCTGAGCGAGCTCGCTTAAAGCGAGCTCGCTCGCATCAGCGATCTGGCTTCTAGTCCTGAAGGAATGGGGCTCCGCACTGATGGCTTTCGGTCTTCGGGTCTGGCGGGCTTCTGGGGAGTTCGGGCCGCTCTGCTGGGCCTTAGGTGATTCGGGTCGTTCTGCTGGGCCGGGCCCAGCCCGTCAATTGATTTCCGGAGATCGCATATAACAGTATTCAATCTCGATTTCCCAACAAATACCAAAAACACGTTTTCAAGTATTTTTTAATTTTAAAAATGTTTTAAGACTATTTTAACAATATTAAAAAATATTAAAAATTTATTTTGATTTAAAAATGTGTTTCTGTTCCACGACCACATTTTTTATTGTCCTAGCGACACGGATAGAAATAATTCATGTTTATGTTTTGGTTTAATGGATGATAGGATTTATGTTTATATTTAATTGAATAATTTTTTTATATTAAAAATTATATTTATAATAATGTCAATATATTTCTTTTTAGGACTTTGTTAAATGGTTAGAATTGTTTAGATAGAAAATCATTTAATGCTTGTTTTATAATATTTTAAGAATATTTAACAAAATAAAAAGATAATTTTAACCTTATAAAAAATTTAAAAGTTGTCACTGAAAAGGGTATTATTGGTAAATAAAATGATAAATGACATAATTATCCTAAAATCAATAATTAAAATGATCAAAAAAGACAATTTTATTTGGATAAATTTTATCCAAATAGATTTATTGTTCTCTTTATTTACGTGTTTTCTCATTTTTCCATTTCGTATTTTAAAAAAATATATTATTTCTCTATTTCAATTTCTTTATCATATCTATTTTTCATTTTCGTGCAACTTAAGTTGTATCACCAGTCAACTGCATTTTTACACATTAATGATATTTTGACAACGGGTTCATACGATTTTGATGATGGTTTTTGGGACCGACCACCACGTGTCATCTCCGTGAATGAATCTCGGGAATAGAACCTCAGATTTGGTGATGTCGGATCTCGCTGATAGAACTTACAAGACAATGAAGTGGCGGGGCTAGGGTCCTCCGGGACGGACTCCAACTCTCAAATCAGTAGAGTAAATGCAAGTTGTAATAAATGTAAGAGGTAGAGAGCTTTTTATACCTAATGAGGACCTCGATCAAGATGAAATGGGTCTTGCGATTCGACTCGAATCTTTCGGACTCCGCACCGGATTGTTGACTTGTCACATGTCAGTCTCTTGGACAATTCACATGGCGAGCATGGCCACTAGCGTATAGCGGTATTATTGTAATTTTAGATAGTGCCAAGTCAAGTTTTATAATTACAGTTTTGCATAATCCGTTGCTAATGAATAGGGAAATATTATTTGGATATTTATTTGTGATATTTGTATATTACTATGATGCAGAATATAATATATTAAATACAAGTATCACAATAATATCACAAATAAGCGTTGAAACAACATTTTAAAAATTTAATAGATTGTTTAGAAATCTCAACAAATTTATAATAATTAAATTAAAATACCATCGCCAAAGTTGGTTGAGTTATTAAGAAAAAAAATAAATTCTTGAACCCAACCTATTTAATGACCTCATTTTATTTATAATGCTTATTAGATTTTTTTATTTTTTATTTTTTTTATAATATAAAAAATTCGAGTGATCCGTCAATCACAATTAATCTTCAAACTAGACTTATTTCACTTCAAGTGAATAGACAGATCCCTCATAAGTCAAAATTTAGGAGTTAGTCATTTGAATAGACACAATCAATTATATATTCTTGTATGAAAATAGAATCGAACCCATGACATGATGGTATCCTAAACTCCCAAATGTGTGCGATGGACTATTTACGTTATTTCTAAGAGTATTGTTGTTAAAATTCCGATTTTACTCATACGATTTTATGATTTTATGTTTCGGAGACCCCCAAACGATTGAAATTCCACGTAAAATTTTATTTGGGGTAAAATTCTATAAAATCCTGATTTTAAATGTACAATTTTACGATTTTACGTTTCAAAAACTCCTAAACAATTTTACCTTTCAAGTATAAATTAAATTACAACTTAAATCTAATGGAGAATATTGGAATCATCCTCTAAATATTTCTAAGTTATATTTTGCCTCTAAATTGTCTATACTAATATGTTAGTTTTGAGTTATATTTTGAAAACATCATCTTTTGAGTTATAATAAGGAATAATCAGGTTATTAAATGATATTAATTTATTTTTTATAAAATTATGTTATTATAAACATATATTTATAAAAATTAAAGGATATTTTTAATTATTTCTAAAATTTTACGATTTTACGATTTAATTTTACGATCCGATTTTATGAACTCTTTTTCGATCCCACTTAAAATATCGATTTTAATTACCTTGCCTAAGAGGTTATTTTTTACTTTATCTTTATGGTGTTTTTTTTTTATTTTATCTTTAGTTAATATTTATTTTAATTATAATATTTTTAAGGATAAATTCAAATGAAATAATTAAATTTTTAATTCTATTGAAATATTAAAATTATAAAAGTAGAATTCTGATTCTGTTGGAATCTTAATTAATTTTAAAATTTAAATTTAGTATATAGAATGTCAAAAGTGCCCTTTCAATTAGTTTTATACTTTTGTAATGCTACTTTTTAAAGTTGGAGACTTTGTTAGACCATCATTCAATGCATCACGTGCCCAAGAGGGCACTTTTGGAATTTTAACGCTTGTGCATTAATAAGTTATAAGTTTTAATGAAAGAAAATAAAAAGAAGGAAAATTAATTATTATATGTCCCAAATCCTAATGCAGGTAGTGTAGATTTATTTTATCATTTTTCTTTGAAAAATTATAACTCTAAGGATAACATAAAAAGAATTAATTACTTTGACACTTTTATTCATTCATTATTCACTTGTGACACTTTTAATAACACCTATGTACTAATATGTTATATATTTATATTAATATAACATAAAATATAATATATTAACACAAAATATAATGTATGATAATGGTATTTGTAACTAATTACAATAATTACCGGCAATAAAATCAAAATCATCATTATTGTTGTTGTTAGAATACAATAATAAATTTATTTACAGCAAAAAAGTGTCTTAAATGTAATTTTTAAAAGACTTGTAAAAAAATAAATTGTACCCTCCAAGATGCTTAAGTTAGTCTCATGACTAAGTATAGAAAGCATAAAAGCAATAGAGTTCTAATCTCTATAGAATTCTGAACGTACATTTATTAAAGGATGAATCTTCTATTTATAAAAGGAGAGGAGACTTGTAACGGCCCGCCTCCCGGAGCCCCTACCGCGGATAGAGGATCCGTGAGAGGGTCATTATAAAAATGATATCGAACAATGACGCACCTACAACACACACATAACCCTTTTTGAAATCATAATTTTTCTTTATTATAACATCTCATCATAATCTTTACAAACCATTCATCACCTGGGCCCACCTGGGCTTACATAACATGCGACAAACTCTGAAAACATAAACATTAACCTTTTAAGACACGATGACACCCAGGATCTAGTTTTGGGAGAGCTCTGCACTTGCTACCATGACTTGACGGCCTGGACCCAAATCCCGATGAACGTACCTGGAATGATGTAAAACAACATGAGTCGCGAGACTCATCAAGCTCTAGAAAGAAAGGTTATGGGTTTAGGATATGACTCTTCCCATGACACCCCATACAACCCATGTCAATGCAACCACACCATGCCATGATCCACATGTACCTTACTTCTACATGCATAACATAAAATTAACTGCACATAAGGAACCAAGGGCCCACATAAGTCAAACATTAGCACCCGGGTCCCACATACAAACCTGTTGTAGCCTAACATAGGCTACCATATCATCATTCTCTTAGACCAGCATTTTCCTGATATGGTCGGCTTTTCCTGACATTCAACATTTGTCTTTTCCTGATACTTGTTACATACTTTTCCTGATTCCCATCATATTCTCGTGTGTTTATCATGTCATACATCACATAATCATATACTTCTGCGATCTTGATCTTCCCTCGGGCCAACCCCGAGCTAATATCTAAGCCGAGCCGAAGCTCACATGAGTCGGTACTCCCGACACCTGGCACGGTACTCCCGTCCAGAATAACAGTAACATTAGAACCATGCAATGCAACACATAAGAAATGCAAGGGCTTCCGTAGCATAAACGTGATGACAAGGCCCCCATAAACCAAGCATCAAGCCCTGCTACGCCCACACATAAGAATTCACACATGCGACATGTTCTAAATGCATATGCTCATCTAGGATACCCAAATTGGCTCTTGGACCAACCGGGTCATGCAAATGTTCATACATCCCATCACACACAAAGCATGTCCCCACGTGAATGCAACCCAGCCCTTTGTAGCACACACATCATGAAATGCACAAACCAAGGCGGGAATCTGGAGTACCAGCTCTTCTGGCCGTCTAGCGCTTATCGTAACAACCGATGACTGGCGCCCATACATCCAGCCATCAACTGCCATGACCCACGATCAACAGTCAGTGGCTTTGCACCCATACCCTTAGACACACTTATTGACACTATTGACTTTATATCTTTCCAGCTTAACTTTACATAACATTTCTCCATAACTCATAATCCTTCATGTACATATTCACATATCATCACATTACCATTCTCATTCCTTTTAATTCACATAAAGCCATCTCAACATACATAATAAATTATTAATAAAACCCCATTAAACCATAAACAACTTTTCTAAGAACCTAACCCAACGGGTACAACATCATTCCCAAGGAAAGCGGAGCGATACGAAGCTCCGTGACGGTTGAAATGAAAGACACCATGACGTCATTGCTTAGCTCATTCCATTAACAATAAACTCATTAATAAAATAAAAGCCATAAAGTGGTTACTACGCGGATTATTATTATTTATGCGTAGAACCGAGTCAAGGTGAGGGAGGGTTTAGAGTATAAGAAATCTCGAAAACTTTCACGGGAAATAAATAACGTGATGAGAGGGTTAAGAGCTTGCCTGTAGACAACCGATCGTAGCTTCTCTCATACTCCCGCTGCGAAGTAAAACGTTTAACATAAAATAATAAGTTTACGACCTATTTTAATCAAATCTAACCGTATAAAATCTATGATTTAAACGTATAATACTTATAATAATTTTACCCACTTACCTGGATATTTTAATCACCAATTAATCCATAAAATTCCTTAATTTTTCCTCACTTTTCTTCCGTTTTCACTGGCTGCTCGCGCCCTTTTTCTTCTCCCATTAATTCCTCTCAATTCCCTCATATGTTGTGGAGCAAAAGTGGCCGAAATGCCACTGGAATAGCCTTAAATTTCCTCCAATGCTTGCTGCCCAAGATTTGTCCTATTTATATATCACCTAAGTGGCTTTTAAGCCACAAAATTATATGGCTATGGATGCGCCACGCACAGCACACACAAACATATATATATATATATATATTAATTAGTTTAATTTAATTTGATTTGATTATCTCTTTTATTATTATTATTATTATTATTATTTCCATTATTATTATTTTTGCCACTATATGTTATTTTATTTTATTATTTTCATTAATACTTTCAATTAATTTAATTAATCACCTTAATTTCTTATTTCTTTAAAATATCATAAATGAATATTTCTCAAAAATTTCTAAATATTCTAAAATATCCACAAACATCCAAATTAATTTTTTTTTTACTTGTCTCCAAATTTTTGAGATGCTACAAGACTGGCAAGTGAAGTAAGAGTCACAATATTCGACTGGTATCTTGAGTTCTCTCCCAAATTTGTAGGTGAATATCTCGAAGATATGATTGATTTTGTTTTTCACGATATTGCGTGAGTAATATGTGGAGATCAAATCTCTAGGAGTTTGTAGTCTTCTAGAAACGTCTCTCATGCGGTTAAGAGAGACTTTCGGGTCTGAATGACCCACGAGAGTCTTCTAAAAAAATGACTCATTAATTTTCAATAAGGTCTCTCAAAGGCATAGAAAGAGATTATCGGGTGAGGTTACTCGATCTCGATTATTCAAATTAGTGTTTCTTGGTGGGTGTTAAATTCAATAAATAATAAATTATTGCTCTTAAAAATGTAAATTGAGATAGTGATGAGCAATGTCGTATATATCCATAAGGATTGATTAGATTTTTTTCTTTGAAAAATTAAAATAAATAGAAAAAACGATTGGGGGGTTTTGAATTTTGGATTTAAACAATTTAGAAATAAACAATTTGCAAGAATATAAATTAACGGATCGGAGAATCAATTTAAGCAAGTATCTAGTTCGAGGTATAATCTTAGAATTGATTCGGGAAATTTATCATCAATGCAAAAATAAGACTCTATATTCTTTCACTAAATTGGTTATAGTTATTAATAAGCTCTAATAGCTTATCTCTCCTTACTTTGTTGATAATCAAGACAAATTCATTAATTATTTTCTTTGTTAATAAACAACCCTAAACAAACTCTTAAGGTTTAAGTTACCAACAATGTTAATTACTAGAAAAAATGACCAATTCTAACTAATGAACACACAAGCTCGATTCATTTAAGCTAGATTATATATCTTCATAACATAAATTGAAAACCTATCTATAATCAATTATGTTATTTGCCACCAATATTAGAATATCTAAACAATTACGGATTTAGATTTTTAATTGGAGATATATTGTTCTGACAATTATACAACGACCCTTTGTATTAATCAATCAAAACAACAATTTCAACAAACATAGAAGATACATAAATAGAGAAAGAATAGAAGAATAATAAAAATCAATTTGATCTCACAATTCTTGCAGAATTAAAACTTCGATTATTCTTGTACTGAAATAAGAGTTTAGCAATTCATCAAAAACAAAAGAAAACACCTAAGAAAGATAAGAGAAGAGAGACATCTGTCATGCATGCACTGCTTCTTTTGCTCGTCATGTCTCATCATCTGTCCAATGTCATATATTATATATATGCAGTGTACGACCAACCCTCGTATCCATGGACTATGCAATAAAGGATTATGCTATTTGTATAGAAGATGGTTTACATAATGGTTTATAAGGGTGATTAAATCGCGATATATTAGATATGAGTTGTAGCAATTTATCACGAGAAAATAGAACAAAATGAAAGCAATGGGAGAAGCTCGAGCAATTTGACGATGTATTATTTGCTGTTCTACCCTAATTTATTTTGACCACTGACGAAATAGAAGGCGATCGAAGCCCGGCCAAACCACACTTCTTTGTTGTGTGAACTCCCACTTCCTCCTCCACATGGTATCTAGCATGCACCCAGAACCCTCCAAATTAATTTTGTCGCTCCAAATAAATTAATTTTGTCACTCCAAATTGCCTAAAATTCTCAGTTTACAACCCCAAGCTTTAGACTTGTTGCTATTTAACATTAATGGAGGCCTCTCCATATTCCATTTTTATAGTACAACTGCTACTGCTGGCTTCATGTATGCTTTCCTATTCTTCCTCCAACTTTAACCAGGATTTTAACATCGCCTGAGATGATGGTCGAGCCAGGATCCGGTGGCTGGGGCGACGGTGTTTGGAAAGGGATAGGCGGGTGGCCGGAGGGTTGGAGTCGACGGTGTCTACAATAGGGAGAGAGAGAGATGATCTTGAATCTTTTAGGTTTAGATCATTTATCATAGGGATAATATAGTTATTTAATAGCTCTTGTAAATCATTCTGCAAATCACCTTCTATACAAATAAGCATAATCCATCCAATAAATAAATGTGTATACGCATATTCATTGAGCCTCCAATTAAAAAATAATATTATAATATGCATGCTTCCAATTGCACTTGCAATTATGGACGTCACAGGCTTCAATTCCAACTTCAATTGCACGTATGGGCTCTTGATTAAAATATTATATTTATCCTTCAACTTCAATTCCAATTCCAATTCCATTTGCTCCAATTCTTCATTATCTTTCATATAAAATTCATATAAATACATATAAAAAAATAATAATAAATAATAAATAAAAATATGTAAAATTTATTTTTATTTTTTTAAACATAATTTATTAAACTTTGCCACTAATGTCTTATATATAAAATATTATTATAAATAAGTATTACTATAAGACTTAAAACATGCTAAATATAAAATATTATTGTAAACAAGTAATAGAAGACTTAAAATATGCTAAATAGACTAAATGTTAAGAAAATAAAAATATAAAATTATAAATTCATCATCTCTCGATTTTGGTCATTCGATGACTTCATACACTAATAACTTATTTTTATGAATTTCTTTTTCTAGATCCGATAAACTTTTGACTGCTTTCTTTGAATTTAGACCTTAGGCATGACTTAATTTCTTGAATATCAGAATATGATATTTACATAAAAATAACCTCAATTTTAGATACCAATAAATTTTGAGAAGTATTAATAATGAACATAACTTGGGCTTCATTGGAATTTGGTACATTGCTAGGCAAATAATTATTAAAATAGCATTTTGATATATTATATATATTTACAAGGAAAGGCAAATTAAGAGCATGCAGCTGCGGTTTGATTGGCATGGCCTCGGTGGGTTGATGGCCGTGACCCGCATTACTACCTACAGTAACTTAAATGATCACATCTTTTGATTCACCTAACTCTCTGATCCATCAATGGCAGGAAATGCCGTTCTCGAGACTGCAATGCCAATGGCTCTGCCCCTTTTAATACATACCATCAACCGCCCCCCACTTCCCTCCGCCCATAAATACCACCGCATGCATCCCAAACTACTTACTTTCTTTCACACGCACACAGAGAGCTAAAAATGGCAAAGTTTCGTGTAATCTTTCTTCTTTCAGTACTAGTAGTACTAGGCCATGCTTCGGCCAGGAACGTGCCGGGGAGTGTCGATCATCAGCAAACCAATACAGTGCACGTGCCGAAGGCGCCGGCTCCAGCGGAGGGCAAGGGCGTCAAGGACAAGAAGTGCGGCTTCGGCTTCGCCGGGGTTGGCGGCGCTGCCGGGATCGGCGGGGTGATTCCCCTGGGTGGGATCGGGGGAGTTGGTGGCGTGGGAGGGCTTGGCGGTGCTAGTGGGCTCGGAGGGCTTGGTGGGCTGGGGGGTGTTGGCGGGCTGGGTGGCGGCATTGGAGGTGTCGGCGGTGGGGTTGGTGGCGCAGGCGGCGGAGTTGGCGGAATTATTCCCTAGATGGGTGCATGCATGCCCCCTTGATTTCACTATATTTTGTGTTGTTTGTTGCTCGGATGATCCTTTCAATGTCGTCGATCTTGGTCTTATGGTTTGTCAAGTTGTCTGTGTTATGTTCCAATCTATTGTATTTTTGCATCTCTTTTATATATGATGAATTGCATGCTCCTTCTTTCTCGACTCTCTGATTCAAGCAGAAAGACTAAACCCTAATTAATGTGTGGCCAAATCAGATAAGCAACTTTATTTAATGGTAGATATGAAACAAAGCGCACACTCACACACATACATATATATATATATATAGCATACGTTACGTTCAGAAATGGAACCAAGTTCAAGACTCAGCGTCCATGACCACCACCCCTGCCAAATCCGGCGCCACCACCTCCGCCCCCTCCCCCGCCTCCATTTCCAGACCCACTGCCCCATCCATACCCACCGCCCCCACCTCCTCCGCCACCACCTCCACCTTTGCTCCCAAATCCAGCCCCACCAGCACAACCACCACCAAGTGCTCCGCAATCTCCGTCACCGCCACCTTTGCCTCTCCCGCCTTGTCTCCTATGATCACCACCACCACTCATTCTCGCCCCATGACAGCCGCTACGATCATTATCGTCACCCCCACCAGCGCCAGGTACTAATCCAGCCGATCCACCTGATTGATCGCCGCCAATGCCTTGTTCACCGCCGCCGCCTCCTCCCCCACCACCACCTCCATAGCCATAGCCCATATCGCTGTCGTCGTCGCCTTTAATAAGGTTTGATCCAAAAATCCTAGAAGAAAAGAAACCCACCACGAGTAGAAGAAGAACAGGAAACATAAAAAACAACCTCTTCATACTCGCAGCTAGCTAACTAAGGCAGTTTGAGCAAAGCAGCTTGCATCCATCAATTACGCATACATATATATAGATCAAGCTGCAGAAGAAGCCAATATTGGGAATTCACTTTCTCTGTCACATAAGGAATCAACTTTGCATGGGCCATGCATGCACGTGAATCTGGCAAGTCTCACGAAGAACAGCCTCGTCTGGCTTCAGTACGTGTAAATCCAGTTACGGTCTCTGCTTTACAGCAAAATTTGTATGAAATGGTTCGTGATTCTGATCAAAACAACGGGTACAAGCTGCTAAATTCATGTTTCCAACGTAGTTTTGTCCTTCATCTGCGACCCGTTTTTCGGTGATTTGATCCGAATCCGAAATGTGAAAAAGGGGGGCATTAGAAGGGGTTTGGGTTGGACCTGGAAAGAGATCACGTCACAATGACTAGGGCTTGTAAATTAAATTGAATCCTAGTTGACACTGGGCCCAAGCCTAGGCTAGATATCGAATCAGCAATGTTAGTCCCTATGCGGTTGCTCTCATGGAATATTTAGCTACAGTTTATTATTATGGGCTAACTTCATCTTTTCTCCCTTAATTTTACATGAGAAGTCTCTTAGTACTTTAAATCTGATTTATTAAATACTTTGGGATGCCCCTTGGAGGACGTCGTCTCTAAGTCTTGTGATTTTTTATAGGAAAGGTAAATTTGAGTCTGAGTCTGATTCACAATAATTGCATAGAGAGTGGATTCAAACCTAAGAACCCAACCCGCCCACCACTCTCTAATAATCACTAAGGATTTATTAAATACTTAGTCTTTATAATTTACATCGATTAAATACCTAATTATATAGTCAATATTAAATGTGTAATAGATGTACCATTAAACACGTTAACAGTTACCAAATATCTAATTGAAAAAACCAAAATATATATACACACAAATTGGCATGCACACATAACTATCGGTTGCTAGTTGGAGCAAAACAGATGGGGAATGGTAGATTGGTCACGACTTGCGAATTGCCAATTAAAGCAAAGATAATAGGGAAGGGTGGATTGATCACGACTCATTGGTTTCCAATCAAAGTAAGGAGGAAGGGTCGGGATTGGTCAAGACAATAATGGTTGACGAAATACTTATTTCTTCTATTTAGATTAATGAGAGGTCGGAGTAAAGACAACGGCCAATGACAAAGAGAAAGGCGAAAGGAAGGATCAGTTCGATTGGATATTCTCTTGTTTTTCTTTCTTTTGTTCTTCTTCTTTTCAATTTATCTCGTGTGTAAGTTATACATTATTTTAAACCAATTTTGATAATAAGCATGAGTAAATTATAAATGTTACCTATTTAATTGATTAGATTTAAAGTTCAAATGAATAATAGGTTTTTATGTAAAGTTTATGGAGAAAAATATGGTTTGGCCGTTTATTATTATGTGACAAAAAAACATATAAGGATTGGTAAAATTTGTCACAAAAAGTATATATACCTTGATATAGATGTATCACAAAATAGTAAAACGAGCGGACCGGCCTGCTTGGACAGCGGGCCTGGCCGGGCCCGCAAAGAGCGGGGCGGCAGCCCAGATGTAAATGTTGCTTCTTCTTCCCTATTTACTCAATTTATGAAGGCGGGAAAACGAAGAGAGAGAGGGAGAGAGAGAGAGATGGCGAGCAGCGAGTTGCAGAGCTTGCTGGAAGCCATAACATCTTCAGATGTAAGCTTCGTTTTACACACTTGAGTGAATTGTCTTTCATGAATTTCAGCCTATCTGACTTTGCTTCTCTCTTCTTTTTGCTACTTTATGCTCTCGTGTACATGGAATTACTGCATTTACTTGAGTCGATTAACGGATTTGTAGAGCTATTTCTTTATTTTCTCGATCAATTGGGCGAATTCAAAACTTTCAGTATGTAGTTGTGAACTAGAGCTATGATGATATTTTTAATGTTTCGGCTTCATTAAGTTTTTGTGAAATTCCATAACAACAGCGACAAAGATTCTTTGAATTCTGAAAATCGTGAAATTTACTGCTATCGATTTGAGAATAATCGAGGATTCAGGATGTCTTTTCATTTACTGATACGAATAGTAATAGAAGTAAAATAGGTCACTGAAACCACGCCTTGTTGAGCTTGCCAGGCTAATATCAATAGTATTGACCTTTCTTTTTGTGCATTATGACGAAATACTTGCTTAAATATGTGAGTCCTAAGGGCCTCTCTAGTAGTATTATTGTCCAGTGTATTTGGGGCTTGCTGATTAAACTCCTTCATCCTTTAATTTAAGTGCTTTCTGCATCCATGCCGACTTCTCTTCAATTATTTTTGTATGGTTCTTCTTTAGTTTTCTTTCTATTTCGATTCTCCTTCAATTTGGATTTCGGTAAATTTAACCAATGTTATTGGGTACTGAAGTTATGATACAGTTTCATACAATCTGATGACTGGTGTGCATGTTACAGGTCGTTGAGAACCGGGTTCAACTGCTCACAAAACTTGAGGGGTTGGATTTATCTTACAGATCTGATTTATCATGTATGATACGGTCCCTCTCAGTATCCTATCAAACCTGTTTTACAGTTTTCTGTATTGAATGTTTATTTTTGGATATGAATCTAAATTGTAGACAAATTTTGTTTTTCCGAGATCGTGCATGACCTGGCTTTGATTGCAATCAAGGAAGAAATGGCAGTAGCTTCTGTGGAGGACATTGAAAATATTGTCCACCTACAGTTTCTGTGCCCTCCGAGTGGAAGTGGCTAGACGGTACTTCTATTGTGTCAGTTTCTTAAATTGGTTTGAAGATCAAAGATTTTTGTTGTAATAGGTCGGTAAAAATATGAAAAGAGGACATTTCTGACTTCATGACAGTTCTCTTCCAGATTGGCATCCCTCTGACAGAATTTGTTGCCACATACTTGGCATCTTCTTGATAAAATGTTTTATCATGATAACTATTTTTCGGTGCTGAATTGGTACATTTAAAGGAAGCAGCTGGACTCCAAATTTGAGCATCCTGAAACACTTAGCTAGTTTCATAAACTAAAGTAGTTTAAAGAGGGAATCGCATCTTAACAAATACTCGAAAGTAATCCCTCACAGTAATTGTTTATGATGGTTTCCTCTTCATTTTTGTGTGTAAACTAAGAATTTATCATGGATAATTGTAGAACATCTTGTACACTCTACTTGGTTGTGACAATTCTTACCTTAACACCTGACTAGATATTCTGGGAAGACTTTACTTGTCTGGACATTTCCCAGTGCATGCTAAACAAAACTATTTTGCATGTAGCTGCAAGGTACCTAGATTCAGACATATCAGGATGTTTGGGGAACTTTTTCTCCCTTGGAGTCAAGGTATGTGTTGTGCATATCCTCTTTTAATCATTAGGCTATCAGGTACTAAAGTAACAAAAATATTTTCAGCTTTTTGGTTATTAGAAACATTAATTGTTGAATGTTTGTCTTATTAGGCAACTATATGGTGTGGAAAACATTTGAAGATGACACTTATATCAAGTCAGGAGTCCCAAGAAGAAGAGCATTCCAACCTCTTTTATCAGGTCAGTGACCAATTGGTAACTTGCACTTGCAAGACTAGTTTTATACATATGCTAGAATATCTTGAGAATATTGCTAGAATATTTTATAGATCTTTTATACATTCTTTGTAATCTTTTCATACTTGTTTATTAACTATTTAGGTTAGTCACAAGACTTGTGTATATATATATATATATATACATACCCATTGTAGAAACCATTCAAATACACAATACAAACATACAATTTTCTTTGACTATAACATGGTGTCAGGGCCTCGTCGATTTGTTGTGAGGGATGGAGGAATGTCTTAACGAGCATCGATCTTGGTGAGGTTAATAACCCTGCTATGATGAATATTGGCAAAAATCACAACCTTGAGAGGCTAACTCAAGGATATAGAATACTCACGTTTTAGGGAAAACCTCGAACTCAAGCCTCCAATCCACATAATCCTAGAATTCCTGGTAGGGTATAATTCCAAAATGTTTGGATATTTACACTGCCTTCTCTGTGAATTGTGCTTATCCTGCCGAGTAGTTTTCTCCTGTCAAATGAGACAACACTGGGCAACTGCCCCACTTGCTTGCCATCTGGTTTGGCTAACCCTGAACCTGTGCACGCTTTCCAGTTCATTTGGCCCTGATTATTTTCTTTGTATTATTGGACCAAGCATGTATCTCAACCAGGGGCTGATACTTTCTGTTTAGGCGACCTTGCCACATGGATTTTATCTATTATACTGTATCAAAGATTATATGCCAAAGATGTGCAGCACTTCTTTGGATTCTGAAACTTTGCAAGATCTGGCATTCTATTCTTGGCACCGGAATTTTCCAAATTCCTTAAAACATTCTAAATTTTCCAACAGCTCTGCATTTATCTTTTGCAGTTGCTTTTGGATCTTTTGAGGTACTCTGCTGCTTGCTTTTCTGCTTTGGCAAGATATCCTATTCTGGACAACAAGGAGCTGGTGGTTATTGTTGAGAAATTCACTGTTGAACAATTGAGTCTGACAAAGGATTCAGTATCAGAGATCAAGGTATCAAGCTTTTGCTCTATGTGCTGAGCTAGTTTATGCTGAAGCCTTCCTATGAGAGAGCTGTCACTAACCCATTGTTTTTTCCACTAAATCATATTTGATTAATATGAGTAATTGCACATCAGTAATTGTACTGGTATTTGAAGGGTTTATTGGTTATTTATACTTAAGGTCGCTAGTAAGGTGTTTATCATGCTATTGGACTTTGTTTTAACATAAGGACCACTAGAACTGTTAGATTCTTTGGCAAACTGAACTTTCTTTTGTTGTGTCCTTTTGCCATACAATGTGGGCTGACATTAAATGTACAATTTGGAGATTAAGTGCAAGAGATGTTATTCCATCCGGACTCTTCCTTTTTGATATGAAGAATGACTCATTGACTTTGGTCCTTTTGTCATTATTAAACAGAGACTTAATTCATATGGCTTGGAAGTACTCAAGGTGTCCCAGCTGGTCCTTGATGCTGTCATACGGCTATGCAAGGTGCATGCAAAAGCTGTAAACTTGGATTTACTTGATGCAAGAACTGAGCATGATGAGAACAGCATGGACTGTGAAAAGGCTGATAGTGTGAATCATATTGTTAATATCATAAAATGCACTATTAAACAATTGTGTGAATTGGGTGTTCTTGCAGCCAATGATGGTGGGAGTCTTGTGACAATTCTCAATTCGTCATGGAAGGGTGTTGTTACCTTGCTTCAACTTGGCAAAGGTGCTTTGGCAAGAACGTTGAATGTCTCAGATATCATTCTGACTCTAATTTCACTGGCAAATGAATCTTTGAGATGTGCAGCTGAGACTTGGTCGGCTTTGCCAATGGAAACGGTTTCTGTGTCAGAAGCTAAAAGGATATTTCTTCCTGTAAAATTTTATCTGATTAATGCAGTAAGAATATCCTCCCAATATCCATGTCAAGCATTTTCAGTTTACAAGGAAATATCGCTCTGTGTCCTGACAATCTCAGCATTTAGAATCTTGCTGAGCAAGGAAGAAGTTTTGAAATCAGCAAGTGAAGTACTGGTGGAACTTTTGGATCCTATATCCTTTCATTTACTTAATTCTTTACTAAATTCAGCTCAACTGAAACAAGAGGGTAAACTCCTTATTCTGGACTGGTTGTTCCATGAAGACAATGATTTAAATCTTATCTCTGAAGATCTGAGCAATGGGCAAAGGATGATTAAGATGAACACAATCTTCTCTCTGAGCAGTGATGATATGAATGGGGCAAGGATATTATTGCTCAGCCGGGTTGTCTTATTTCTTAATCTTCTGAAAAGTGCTTCTGATCTCGAAGAAGATGCAAGACTTGGGATTGCTAGAAAGCTTGGGTGGCTTTTGAAGGTTATAGTTGATGAAGAGATATACTCTTTTTGTCTTTCTTTTCAAATTCCTGTGCCATATGGTTCTGATAAAGCCCCAGAGTTAGCTTATCAGCCTATGTTCCCTTTTATTCTGCATGCACTCAAAACCTTCATGATTGTTGTCTCTTCAAGTCCAGCTTGGAGGGAAATGGAGTCTTTTCTGCTCGAAAATTTCTTTCATCCGCACTTTCTTTGTTGGGAGATTGTTATGGAACTTTGGTGCTTCCTTGTGTGTCATGCAGAGCTAGACATGATAAATGACATTCTTGAGAATCTTTGTTCATTATTAATGTCTGAGGCATCTTCACAATCAGTCCTTGTTCCTGGTAGTGCTCTGAGAAAAATTGCAAGATCAATTTGCGTGCTTCTTGCATATGTTTCACAGACAACAACGGTAGACAAAGTCTACAATATGATTGCTGGCAGTAGCAGATCGCAATTGTCATCTACTGTGTTGGTAGCCTTGCTCATGGAAGGGTTCCCACTGAGTTTACTTTCAGAGAAGATGAAAAGTAATATTACACAGAGAATTTTAACTGAATATTTTGAGTTCATTGATAGATTTGGCGATGCATCATTGAAAGGAAGTGATTCCAATGTGCTTGGGGCACCAGTCTTTGCTCTGTCTGCTGCTGTGCAGTCTCTGTAAGTATAGAGATCCTCGGAATCTTATGTATCAATTTTTACTTGTGAAAATGGGTATTGACTATTCTGTGGAATCAGGGACTGAAAATCATGCTCTACAAAATAACCTTTAGTGCTGCTAACGAACATTACATTCTTCGGTTAGTAATTTACAATGATTTGTGGTGACTAATTATCATAGAAGACTTGATTGAAACTTTACTGATTTTTGCATTATAACATAGTTCCTTAACTCTCTTCCACGCCTGAAAACGTATTCATATTACGTTTTCCAATTTCTCTTTCCTCATTAGTTTTCTCAGAATTTTTGCTGAGATTTATGCCTTAATTGTTGAAGGTTTGTCTAAGCATTATTTTCTTAATAAATTTCATATTGTTCAGCTATATATATATATATTTGCAGTAAATTTCTGATTTGCTTAAACAAACTTATCGTGTGTTTTATAGCCAGGTCAGCACAGCTGATATCAATACAAAAACCCTGAGGTTTCTAGTTGCTGTCATCCATAACTACAGAAACACAGCAGAAAACTCGGTGAAGCACCGCCATCGCAGGCTTCTGATTGAAACCTTAGGCATAATCTCAAATGCGAAGCACCTATATGCATCTGATGGGATGGAAGAAGTCATTTTGGAGCTTCAAAATCTTTTTATCTCTGGGCCAGCAGTTTCAGATGCACAGTTCTATCAATGCAAACCAAATCTAGCCACTTTCATGGCTGGCCTTGGCCACATGGAATTGACAGAAGAGGATAGTTGTGCGAAAAGCTCAGCTGTGTGGGAGTTGTATCATCTGTTATTGAGAGAGCAGCACTGGGCATTTGTTCACTTGGGAATCACAGCCTTTGGATATTTCGCTGCTCGAACTTCTTGCAATCAGCTCTGGAGATTTGTGCCACCGAATGCAGCTCTGTCATATGATTTGGTGTCGGGGACTGATGCAAATGAGGAGAGGTTCTTGAATGAGTTGAAGGCATTCCTGGAGAAGGAAACAGCTCTTCTCTCAACGACAGCTAGCCCAGAACAGTTCCATTTTCTCGTAAAGGAAGGATCGATGCTAAGACAGAAGGTTGTTCAAAAACATCGAAACATTGATAAGGTCTGTATGGGGCATGAGACCATGGAGATTGATGCCCAAAACCAGGCCAATAAAAGAAGAAAACTTCCTCATGGAGTCAGCCAAGGGGTGGCACTGCTGCAGAGTGGTCTGAAAACTATCGGTGAGGGTCTTTCTCAGATGCAACTTAATCAATTTGGTTATGGTGCTGAGCTTCATGACAAGTTCATGACTCACTTCTCACACCTCGAGGAAGTGATTGGCCATTTAGCTGGTCTAGCTGGGGAGCCTTCTTCAGACATGCTAACCAACTGAAGAATGATAGTTCGATATTGTACAGTTAGTTCCATATATAAAATGACCGGTAGTATTACTGAGGTAGGTTTTGGTACTGCAATGTGACCCAACAGGCTTGGAATTGCTAATGGCTTTATTGGCTTCTGGGTTGGAATTGGTAATGGCTTGATTGGCTAACAGAAGTCAACCATGTCATGTAGCCAACAAAGTATAACTGGCAGAGATATGGAAACCTAAAGATTAACGGAAAAGGAAGGCATTAGCATTCTGCGTTAATGGTTAGATACTCATCAATGATTATTTCCATCCATCACGGTGAATAATCATTTGTGATTGGATATATCTGAACGTCACTTTGAGAATCCTAGTAATATTTTTTCGATGAATAATTAAAAATTAATAATAAATTAAAAATAAATATAATATGAAACGAAAATAAAAAATAAATATGATACAAAAGGAAAATAGAAAAATAATTTTTTTCAAAAAAAAAAAAAGAAACGAAAATGTAGAAAAACATGTAAATAAAAGAAATATATGAGTTCTTTTGTAAATATAATTTTTAATATAAAAAAATTATATATAATATGTAATTTTTATATTATATATATTATAATATAAAAAATTTCCTTATATTATGTAATGTAAGAATTTTTTTTATTTTTAAAATAAATTCTTTTTTAAAGTTATAAAACAATCTTAAAATATTTTTAAAATTATAAAAATAATTCATAAATATATTTTTAATATAAAAAAAGTTTCTAAAATGAGAAAACTGAGACCTCAAAAAATTCCCGTACAATACATAATAGGAAGGAAGGAATCTCCAGCCTGTAAAGTTAATAAAATTGTTTATTAAAGGTAATAATAAATTAATCCCTCCGCCAATACATACATACAAAATAGTAAGTAGCACTGGAAAGGCTTAGGCAACCTTAATTAATTTAAGTACATTGGCCGTACCTTTGGACAAATTCAGGACAGTGGCCCGCCCACCCCGCCCTGCCCCAGTAGTAATCATAGCATATCCCAAACAAAGTTTGGTTTTTTGGTTCGATTATTTATTTATTCTTTTGTATTGTGCTGGAAATATGTTCCAACTCATAACAAAAAAATATTAAAAAATAAAAAATTAAACTATTGAAACAAATAATCTAGTCGACCACTTTACAAATACTCAATTTACGAGACTCTTAATCATAAAATTTAATAAAAGATGATGTATAAAAATAAATAATATAGATACAATAAAAGATAATTATAAAAAAATATTGAAAGTCAAAACATGACGCTAGCTATAGCTTAGTCGGCGAAATTCTATCTTTATATTCCAATACCAATGGAATTCAATAAAAATTAAATGAATGTGGTTCGAACGAGATATTCTTTATTTCTCTTTTTTTTAAGTCTATCTTCGTTCATATATATTGAGTATAATATATTTATTTATAACTATACATATATCTTACTATATATTGCTTGCTACGCGTTTATAACTTCTATTTGTTTCTCCCTTTGGAGATATTTATTTATATATATATATTTCCATGGCTATCCACTTGAGCATGCACCATGCACATATATATATATATATATACAGTACTGCTATAAATTAATGGCGCTGTTATCCAACTCCAACCTCAACTGGCCTTGACTCTGAAGAGCCACCGACGTCAACCCTCTAATAGACGACGAAAGCAATGAAGACCGCCTTCATCGTCTTCCTCCTCGCACTCTGCCTCGCGTCCTACGTTCTTTTCATGTCGGTGGAAGAACGCTCGCCCTTCTTCCTCCTCGGCGCCGGCTACGACGTTCACATCACCAACGGTTTCACCAACAACTCCTCGCTGCCGCTGGTGATCTGGTGCTCGTCGCAGGAGCAGAACCTCGGCGGGAGAGCCCTCCAGGAGGGCGACGACTTCAGCTGGAGAGTGAAGGCCAATGTGTGGAAGAACAGTCTCTTCGTCTGCACCATGAAATGGGACGGCGTCAGGAAGAGGTTGGTTAGAATTTAATTTCCACATGACACTAGCTAGTGTAATGTTAACTTTCTGCATCTTACAGAATTTTCTCTTTTTCTCGTGGAATCTAAGGTTCGAGGCGTTTCGGGTTCACCGCGACGGCCACCGGTGTGCTCTGTTCAAGAAGTGCTTCTGGTTGGTGAAGGAAGATGGGTTTTACTTCAGCGGCGATGGAGTTAAATGGAAGAAGGATTTTTCATGGTCCTAGCTCGCTAGTTGCTTACTGTAATTTGCGTTGTGGCTTGATTTCCTTTCTCTTGCTTTAGATGGTGCTTTCGGGGAAACATATAAGCAGCCATTTAAGGAAATTAATTGTCACCATAACAAGCAATGCCTCTTTGGGTTCAGCCATATATGATATGATCCAGCAGGCTGCAGGCAGGCAGACAGAAATATCATTTGTGTTCGCTGTTTTGGTAATATAATAAACTTAGTTTTATTCTCTGTTTTATGGTTCTCATTTCATGATGAATGGGTTCGTTTGGTGGGTAATTTTATAAGGTTTTGAGTTCTTATTAGTGCATTAATCGTTAATGCAGTAAGAAATCGCAAAAATGAACCAAAGTTGATGATGATTCATTATCTTGATATATAATTAAAGTTCTGTTTGATTGGAAGCAAATTAGGAGGCAGCCCAGGTGAGTTTAAAAAGGCTGATTTGTTTGTTTGATGATGATCTTTCAGACCTTGGCCACCCTCCTGCAACTTGACCCAACATAGTGCTCTATCTCGATAACTTACTTTACTGTCACATTCATCAACTTGGCATTAATTACGTATAAGCTTACAATATTTGTCTTTGAAATATACATATATACACGTATATATGTATGTTGACTCAAAAGAAGACGAAAAAAATGACCCCTTTCCCTTATCAAAATCACAGAATACTCGATTAGAACGGTTTTCGTTTCTCTCTCTATATAGTTAGTATTTAAGAAAAGGTAAAATAAATAGTATTAAGTCTATTTGTGATAGATATTTTATCAATTTAAATTTTACTCTTTACATGGGTTGAACTTACAACAGTCCAACGAGATTTTTCGAGCTTAATTTGAGAGAGATCTTTTTGAACTGATCATCGTTTCTGGATATATATATATAATTATATATATATGTTGACTCCCAATGAGTGTGTGTATATTAGGGGGGAGACAAGAGAAATCATAAGCAGCAGGCTCCCCTCTATCTCTATTTGGTTACAAAGCAACGAAGGGGAATCTCTTTTGTAATGTTCCATCAATATCAACATGAAGAAAGGAAAAGAAATTAAAGAAACCCATATTCTCATGCCAACTTTATATCTCTTCACTGTTTGACGTGATCAAGTAACATTGTCCTTCACCTCTTGTCCCTTCTCTTTAGGCCCTCCTCTCCTCCTCACATCTATGCTTCCAACATATATAGATGCATATGTAATTGTTCACAGTTCTTTTCTTCTAATTAATTTGGACACGTATGGAACAATATGTGTCCACGACATATGACTTTTTTAAAGATGTCAAATATAGATCAAGCTTACCCTTGTATTGTGGTTGGTGTGGCCAACTCGTACTAATTGCATCCACACCTTATAATTATCTATCAATATGTAACAATTAATGCTCGAATTTAAACAAGTAACATTTTGTTAATTCATAGATTAGAACAACACAATTTCATTAAAATTAAAATTAATTTGGTACTGAGGTAAAGTTTTACATTCATTTCTATTTTGTGCATTTCCTTCCAATTTGAAGGAATTACAACAAAGGGTGACAATTTGTAAAAGAATGAAAATTAATAAAAAGATCTTCCATCCCTTTATATCTCTCGATCTCCATCGTTGCTAATTAATTAATATTCTGTCTCTGATCAAGGGAATCATTGTTAATATTAATTCTCATTGCATTTATTTCTTTTCAAATATTTTTAGAGAAAATATTACGATATTAATATAATATCGTAATTGGACAATATGTTTTAACAATAATCTTAATCTTAATATATATTAAAGTAGAAAAGTAACTGCACAAAACTTTCCTGCCCAAAATAAACTTCTTTTTTTCTTGTTAAGAAATAAATTAATATTTAAAAGGTATACATAATTTTTTTAGGATAATTACTAATCAGCTGCAATTTCTACGCCATTACATTAATTGTTCACTACTATTATTAATCAATTGGAATAATTAGACAATTAATATTTTAAATTTATGCTGTTATTAAAATGAGACATCATTTAGTTTTTAATATAACCTTCACACTTCCTAATAGTTATATATATTTTGGGATAATCAAATAAAATTAATTTAATTACAGTTTTTATGCAATTAAGTTAATTATTCACTCTCATTATTAATCAAATAATTAATATTTTAAATTTCTATTATTATTAAAATGAAAACATAACAAAAGTATGCTCCATATGAAAAAGCACTAGAAAAGTAAACACAGCCATAACTCTCATGTCCAGTAGCTTCATAATTTTTTTTTTGTTTGCTCTTTTGTTTTTTTATTAGTTTAATTTTTTTTCAAAAAATAAATTAATATTTAAATTTTCTACTATTATTATTTAAAATAACACTTTATTTAAAAGGTATACGCAATTTTTTTTGGGATAATCACTAATTAGCTGGATGCAGCTTCTATGCAATTACATTAATTATTCACTACCATTATTAATCAGCTAGAATAATCAGATAATTAATATTTTAAATTTATACTATTACTAAAATGAGACATTATTTAGTTTTCAATGTGACCTTCAGACTTCCTAACAGTCACACATTTTGGGATAATCAGCTAGCAACTTCTATGCAATTACATTAATTATTTATTATCATTATTAATCAGATAATTAATAATTAATATTTTAAATTCCTACAGTTATCTTTGTAGCATCCCAAAAATTTGGAGACAAGTAAAAATAATTAATTTGGGTGTTTGAGGATATTTTAGAATATTTGGAGATTTTTGAGAAAATACTTATTTATGATATTTTGAAGAAATAAAAATTAAGGTGATTAATTAAATTAATTGAATATATTTATGAAAATAATAAAATATAATATAATAAAAATAATAACAATGATAATAGAAATAAAAATAATAATAATAATAATAATAAAAGAGTTAACCAAATCAAATTAAATTAAACTAATTAGTTTATATATATATATATATATATATACTTGTTTGTGTGTGCTGTGCGTGGCCATTTCTTGGCCTTACCTTTGTATGGCTTAAATACCTTTGTATGGCTTAAAAGCCACTCAAATGTGATAAAATTGATGGAGACTTGGGCAGCAAGAATGGGGGCCTTTAGAGGCCTTAAACGAGGAGCTCTGGAGCCATTTGCAGAAGGAAAAAATAGGATGAAGAAGATGGAGCTCGGCAGCAGTACTAAAGAAAACGAGAAAAATTGAAGGAAAAATTAAGGGATTTTAAGACTATTTGGTATTTAAAAATATCCTGGTAAGTGAGTAAAGTTAGTATAAATGTTATATATTTAACTTTTAAATTTTATACGGTTAGATTATATATTTTAAATTTTATACGGTTAGATTATATAGTTTTCGAGGTTAGATTTAATTATTTTAGCTACGATTTTATTAATTGGTAGGAAAATGTTTTACTTCACAACGGGAGCACAAAAGAGGTCGGAATCAGCTATTGTCAGGCAAGCTCCTAACCTTCTCCTCACGTTATTTATTTCCCGTGAAAGTGTTCGAGGTTTCTTGTACTCTAAACCCTCCCTCACCTTGATTCGGTTCCACGCATTAATAATAATACTCCGCGTGACAACCACCCTATGATTTATATGTTATTAATGAGGTTATTTTCGATGTAATAAGTTAAGCAAAGTTATCTTAGTATCTTTCTTTTTTATTGTTTCGGAGCTTCGTATCGCTCCATTTTCCTTGGGAATGATGCCGAACCCATTGGGGTTAGTTTCTTAGAGAAATTAGTTATGGTTAGAATTAGGAGAATGTGTTAAAGAGTCTATTATGTATGTTGAGATGGTTTTATGTGAATGAAAAGTAATGAGAATGGTATTACGATGTTATGTGGTTATGTACATGAAGAGTTATGAGTTATGGAGAAATGTTATGTAAAGTTAAGCTGGGAAGATATAAAGTCAATAGTGTCAGTAAGTGTGTCTGAGGGTATGGGTACAAAGCCACTGACTGTTGACCGTGGGTCGTGGCAGTTGATGGCTGGATGTATGGGCGCCAGTCATCGATTGTTACGATAAGCGCTAGACGGGCCAGAAGAGCTGGTATTCCAGATTCCAGCCTTGGTTTGTGCATTTCATGATGTGTGTGCTTCGAGGGGTCGGGTTGCATTCACGTGGGGACATGCTTTGTGTGTGATGGGATGTATGAGCATTTGCATGACCCGGTTGGTCCAAGAGCCAATTTGGGTATCCTAGATGAGCATATACATTTAGAGCATGTCACATGTGTGAATTCTTATGTGTGGGCATAGCAGGGCCTGATGCTTGGTTTATGGGGGCCTTGTCATCACGTTTATGCTACAGAAGCCCTTGCATTTCTTATGTGTTACATTGTATGGTTCTAATGTTACTATTATTCTGGACAGGAGTACTGTGCCAGGTGTCGGGAGTACCGACTCATGTGAGCTTCGGCTCGGCTTAGATATTAGTTCGGGGTTGGCCCGAGGGAAGACCAAGATCGCAGAAGTATATGATTATGTGATGTATGACATGATGAACACATGAGAATATGATGGGAATCAGGAAAAATATGTAACAAGTATCAGGAAAAGACAAATGTTGAATGTCAGGAAAAGCTGACCATGTCAGGAAAAGGCTGGTCTAAGAGAATGATGATATGGTAGCCTATGTTAGGCTACAACAGGTTTGTATGTGGGACCCGGGTGCCAATGTTTGACTTATGTGGGCCCCTGGTTCCTTATGTGCAGTTAATTTTATGTTATGCATGTAGAAGTAAGGTACGTATAGCTCATGACATGGCGTGATTGCATTGGCATGAATTGCATGGGGTGTTATGGGAAGAGTCATATCCTAAACCCTCAGCCTTTCTTTCTAGAGCTCGCTGAGTCTCGCGACTCATGTTGTTTTACATCATTCCAAGTACGTTCATCGAGATTTGGGTCCAGGCCGTCAAGTCATGGTAGCAAGTGCAGAGCTCGCCCAAAACTAGATCCTGGATGTCATCGTGTCTTTGATAAGGTTAATGTTTATGTTTTCGGAGTTTGTCGTATGTTATGTAAGCCCAGGTGGGCCAAAGTGATGAATGGTTTGTAAGGATCATGATGAGATGTTATAATAAAGAAAAAATATGATTTCTAAAAGGATTATGTGTGTGTTGTAGGTGCGTCATTGTTCGATATCATTTTAATAATGACCCTCTCACGGATCCACTTTGTGTACGAGGAGGCTCCGGGAGGCGGGCCGTTACAGTTTGGTATCAGAGCAAGTTAAGGGTTAAGGGAGGTGACTCTACACGCATACGACTGTCAGGTAAAGTTAAGAGCGTGTCATTGATCATAAGGCTAGGATTGTAATCCTAATGCGAGGTGCGTTTAGTTAGAATCATGAATAATAAGCATCGTGGTGGTATAGAAAAATGAGTGTTGAGGAATTAAATGTTGTAACGCGTGATGGAAGGCTAGTGACTCAGGTCAAGATTCTATAGATGTTGAGGCTAACCACGAGTAAATGGTAGGAATAAACCCCACTCAAGGTACGTGCTCAACGTCTAGGTTGATCTTGGTGTTTGTGTCCCTCATGATGTTAGCTTGCGGCCCTGATGGAATGTATGATATAAGTGAGAGGCTAGGTGCATGATGAATGGTTATAGATTGTTAAGGATGTGTACGGGTGGTTTCATGGTAGCAAAAGAGATTGCCAATAGAAAGCTATAATAGGAAGTGTTATATGAGCCAATAAGCGAAAGTTAGATATTAGAACCCACCTAAGGGAATTTGCGATAAATAAGGACTCTCAAATAGGAATTCGATGGGCAAGGATTTTTTGTCTCTAAAATTTGTATTAAATTTGTAAGGATTTTTTAATACTATTAATTAATCAAAAATAAATATTTTCTGTCATATCATCTCATCAATCAATCAAAAATAAATATTATTTATGTGAAATATGAATAGACAATTTAAACTATTAATTAAATCATAAAAAATTGTTCATTCGTATAAAATGTTTTCTTTAAATCCTATATAATATATTAAAGTAGGATAGTCAACCAAAGTATTTTATCAAGTGGCAATCAATAGTGAATTTTTTTCTTTCAAAAACTTGCATTAAATCAAAGGTAGTAATTATTTAAATATTAATTTTAATTTAATAACTATATTATAGTTTTAAAAATATGATACATTGGGTTTTTTAATGCTAATTAATTAATATTTAAGGTATCACATTTTCAAGACTATGGAAGAAATCAAAATCCATATATCATATTTTCAATACTAATGCATGGGTTTTTCAATATTAATTAAGATGTAAGATATCACATTTTCAAGACTATGGAAGAAAATTAATGCGTAATATAAGAAAAATAAGTCCAAATCTATACGTTTAAAGTTTTGTTATCATTGCAAGAATTAAATTTAAGATAAAAAATTAAAAAAATTAAGAGAATTTTTAATTAGCATTGGAAAACCCATGCTTCCTCACATTTAAGAGTTTTAATTTATATTTATATTTATTATAAATTTATAAATAAATATATAATATAATAAATAGTTTTACTTTAATAATTAATTAATCATTACCTTTAATTTAATGCATGATTTTTTTAACACTAATTAATATTTAAGATATGACATTTTCAAGAATAATGCATGGATTTTTCAATACTAATTAAAATTTAATATATCATATTTTTAATACTATCGAAGAAAATTAATGCATTGTGAAAGAAAAATAAGTCAAAATCCATATTTTCAATGTTTTGTTATCATTGCATCAATTAAAAATTTTAAGAGAATTTTTAATTAGCATTGAAAAACTCATACTTCATTGTGTTTAAGAGTTTTAATTTATATTTATAATTATAATTATAATTTATAAATAAATATATAATATAATAAATTATTTTAGTTTAATAATTAATTAATCACTACATTTAATTTAATGTAAATATTTAATGATTTATTGTTCAAATGTAATAACTTTTGTGTATAAATAGGAAGTTTATGTTAAGATTTTTCATTTTATATAATACTGTATAATTTAATAGAAAACTTTTTAAAGTAACTTTTTAAAATATAAACATTAAATGTTCGAGTTGTGAGACTTTGGTAGATTTTATGCTTTGAAGATAGGTAAAAAACTTATAACATTCCCATTAAGATGATTTTCATGGATGAACATATTTTTTTTTTCTAATAAATTTATTATTAATTATTTATATAGATTTTGCCATCAAATTTATAGGGTGAAATGATTCATGCAACAATCAAGCCTTAGTTAGTTTGATCTTTCAAAATATTGATTTGTGATGGACAGTTATATTTTATGTCCAATTTTATACTTAGATACAACAATATGAAATATAAGACTACAAGTCACAAGTACAAACTAAACTTAATATCAAATACTATCGCTGTAGATGCTATGTATGAAAGTTTTTTAATACAAAATTTTATCTTTAAGTCATTTGCTAATATTTTGAGTGTAGTTGAACTTGACGAACATGAATTATTTGGTAAGTATAAAATTAATTATACAATTATTTATGTCTTTATAATTGACAATTTTTTTATTTTTATTAAAGATATAGTTAGAGAGGTCATTGACAAAGACAATATTAAATGCCAAGAGTCTTGTGAAATGACAAGCAAAAAAATGTGATAATCTACTTAATGTGTTAATTAGTCTTTAGCACATTGAATTGCGATATATTAATTTAGAGTCATGCTACTTGTCATCATTTATGTACATCTTGGGGTACACAATGCACATAAATTACATAAATATCCCTCACATCACTGCGTCTCAGTGCCTTAGGTGAGGGCATTTTAGACATTAAAATATCACTATGTAGCCCAAGATATACACCATGATATACTAATAGCATTTTTCATTGATTTAAGAACGTTCTCTATTAGCACATTAAATAGCGAATAATTAATTAAATTTAAATTTTGATAAAAGATTGAGTGTTAAAATAAAAAAAAATGTATTTATCAATTATGTTATGATTATTTAAAATAACGAGTTTAATTTTTTATTTTTATATTTATAAATCTATTTTAATTACATCTTCCCAGCATCGTACTAGTTTAACACTAGTTTATAATTAATTGCATAAGAAATCTTCATTGATGATATTGTTATTAAAATATTTGAACACTTAGAGTGTGTTTGATTGCACACATTTTTTATGAAAAATAAATAATTATTACATATTTTCTATAGAAAACAATCAAACACTCTTAATTTTTCTATGAAAAAATGTGTATGGTACAAGTATTTAAAGTTTATTTCTATAGAATTTATTTTCTAAAGGGGTGGGGTGGTTTTTGTTTTTGTTTTTGTTTTCTAGACAATATTACCTAGAATTAAATTCTAGGTAATTCAATCAAACACACCTTTAGTGTTGACACTTTAAAATAACAGTCTGCATTAATGTATTGTAAATTTGCATTAATATAACATATAATATAATACATAAAAATCATCTCAAATATCAAAATTGAGTGTTCAAATAACATTTTCAATCATTAAACAATTACCCTTCAAAGTTTTTTGAGTTAGAGTCAAGCTAATTCAAGAGCCCAAATCTCACATACATGTATGGGAATGATAATGGATCACCCATTTATTTAGTTACATATCCATTTGATAAATATTTAAAATATGTTATATATTCTTGAAATATATATAAAATTTTCAAACTTATTTTAATTTTAAATGAGTAATTAGGACTTATTTTAATAAATTTTCAAATGAATTTTATCTCCAAAACAGAAAGTATGAATTATTTATAATCATTTTAACTCTAAACATGTAAATAGAACTCATTTATTAACCTATTGTCATCTATATATATTGTTAATGTATTAACCTTGTTTTAATCGGCCAAACCAACTAAGAACAAGCATAAAACCAAGAAAATGAAAGAACACAAAGCTTTTACGTGTTTGGATCAATAGATCCTACTCACGATAGAGGCTCCGCCTCTAGTCAATCCACTAATAACTTTCGATTATAACCGGATTACAAGATCACAGCAAGAATAAAAACGTATTGCAAATACATCAACTGAAATCAGAAACAAAATATAAGAACAAGTATATAATCTGTTCTACCGATCTCAAGATCAAGTTAAGAATTTAATCTATCAGTTACACCAAATCTCTCACGTCTCAGGCTATTCAATAACAGAGATTAAAACAATACAACCTTACCGAGTGATCTTACCAACAAACCGAAGCCAATCGAACAAGAGAAGGATTCACAAGCGAGAGAAAGTCTCACTTCAAGAGCGCTAATTTTAGGGTTTCAAATGAGATAGTAGAAGTAGATATGATAAGATTAGGGCAAGAAGCTGCCCTTAAATAGCTGCAGCAGGCAACCGGGCTGGGGCAAAAAATGCATGGGCCGCATGACAAATGGGCTTGGCTCAAAAAATAGATCTCGGCCCAATAGTTAATGGCCCACAATATAAACAACAGATTATTTACACATTTAAATGTTAGTTAAATGAACATAAGATGAAACTCAAATATATAACAAAATGCATACAAACAACATATATCAATTATATAAAAAAATACATTTTGAATCATAAATCCTAACATATATGCATGGAGAACAACAGCACAGATGAAGGAGAATTCACAAATTGAAGTGATGATGGTTGGGACTTGGGATCAATCACGAAAGTCCACCTCAATGAGAGTACTTGTAAGAAGAGACGGGATTGATCTCCCAATTTAATCTCTAACACTTGAGTAAAGTATATTAGCAAATAATTTGTACGTAGTGAATAAGATGAGTTAGATGTCTTCATTTGTAGAGGTCCTTCTTATATAGATTGGGTTAAACAGGATACTTGAAATTATTTCTAAGATTCCCAAACTTGACAATTACGAATTGATGGATGATTAATTTGCTAGGTTAAATTAGAATAATAAATTAAGATACTCCCAAATTCGTTTCAACTCCTTCAAGATTAAAATTTGAGAGTTGAATATGAATTGTTTTATTATTTCTTGAATATGAATTGGATACAAAAACATGATAATTTTAAAGAACAACTAATCATAATTAACCCATATATACATACATTTATATATATGTTTATATTTATATATTGCTAATCCTAGCTAATTAAAGAAGCACCGGCCCATGTTGATGTCCCTTGGCTTCAAAGAAAAGGGACAAATAATATTTAATCTGCATCTTCTTCCACCAAGTTTCCTGCTCCAAGTTTGAACCAGATAGGCCCTAATGATTCTTTAGGACACCTCATTGATCCTTAAATAGGCAGTATATATGCTAAATCATTCATGTCCTTCTTTGGCAAAGAATATCACAACTTGTATGCATCACTAATGATTCTTTCAATCAAATATCAATAATGTCAAATTGCTAAATGTTCATATCGATCTTTACTGATCTTGCCAACCCATGTTCCACTTCCACCGCTCTCTATTCCTCTTTAGAAAGAAGATCCTTTGTGTGCTCTTGTCCCCTTACGAAACTTACGTTATTGGGTAAGCCATATACTTCATATGTTTCAAGCGGGTTTCACATGACATCATCAAATGAAAGTTCTTGAAACCCCAATGGTATAAAATCCAAAACCTTCACCAATTCTCATCTGGCCATCTGACAGTATATGGCATTTGTACCATATAACTCTTCTCTCTAACGGTATATGGTCAAAGCTCGTGACGAATGTCTTGTTTGATCGAACCATATAAGCTGTGAAAAGTCCCCATGCACGTACGTAGGGTATTTGTACCATCAATTTAAAACATAAATGAAATGTGGCAAACAGTGGGGGAGGAAGGTTGGGATAAGAATAATCTTCAAAGATGAAAGAAATAAATGATATGATCAATATCTACAATAAGAACAAGCAGAAGATCAGACAAACCAAACTTTCTAAGCCCTCATTTTGGAAAATTAGTTCGAACATACAATCAAATCAAAGCCTGTAAGTTATCCAGCTCCAATGCAATCAAATTAATGTAACCCCTAAACTAAGTTTGCATTTGAGTGCCAGTAAAATCACAAAATCCCAATTTACACTAAACTAGGAGTATAATCAATGAAAGACATCAGTATTCTATAGGCAAGGGTGAAAACCCTCTAGTTTTCATCATCGATCTCAATCTCACTAAAAACTCTTTTAGCAGGGTAAGAGTCCAATGAATACTTCTATTCACTACAACAAATTTTGGATTAAGAGGCATTTAAAAATGCCTTAATAGATAGTTTATTAGAGTATTTTAACTATTAGGGCACTAATAATAATGTCGCGGGTAATTATGCCTCAAAAATGTATTGAGACACTTACAAATGACTCAAAAATAACTATAAATTTAAGTTTGTTGCAATATTTAAAAATGCCTAAAAAATTACTATGAATTTATTCTTCACAAGGCCTTAAAAATCCCCCAACAAGCCCCTCTCTTAACTCCAATTTATCCCTTCCTCAACTCAAACTCTGAACATTTCCTTCTTCTTGCATATGCATGATCACCTAATCTACACATCATCTTATTAATATATGTGCTTATATTAATTTTATAGTATATCTAAGTTTTATTAAAATTATTTTATTGGGGCATTTAAGATTTATCTATTAAAGCACTTTATCAAAGTGTTTTGTTAGAATTATTTTAATGGAGCATTTCAAAAATTATGCCATATTAGATTTGTCTATTAAGACATTTAGATTTGTCTATTAGGGTATTTTATCATCGTGCCTCATTAAAATTATTTTATTGAGACACTTTTTTAAATTTTTCTTTAAAATGATATTTTATAGGGCATTTTTTAAAAAATATCCTAAAAAATGTCTTAACAAATCATTTTTGTTGTAGTGGTTCATCAAAAATCAAGGTGGATGTGACACCAAGGCTGCGTTCTATTTGTTGTTTTCAAGTTATTTTTAATTTTTGATTTTCTAAAATAATGAAAACGCATTCTTTTTATTATTTTTAAAAATATATTTTTAAAAATAAAAAAAAAAATTATAAAGAAAATTCAAAACAACAAAAAATTATTTTGAGTGTTTTCATCCAAAATAAATTCTAAACTCAAAACACATTTATTTATTTATTTATTCATATTTTATTATTATAATAGAAAAAAATATTACAAAATTCATTAACTTTAAAATGTATATATTTTTTTAATAATATATTAACATTAAATATTTCTAATTTACTGAATAATCTAATTTATTAAATAAAATATCATTAAAAAATTATTTTTAAAATTTCAAAGAGAACTCGTTTTCTAATTTTCTGTTTTAAGAAATAATTTTTTAAAATGATAAAGATAACGCATTTTTAATTTTTTAAAAATAAACTATCAAAATAGAAAATTAAAAATAAATTTAAAATTTAAAACCGAAAATTGAAAAGCAAAAAGAATGTAACCTAAAATTTTGATCAAGAAAACACAAATAAAGGAACAAAGCAGATGGACTGAATTGATACTTGAAACAAGAAAAGAAAAAAAGAAAAACTAAACCGAAATTGTAGAGAGCATCAAGGATAAGGCAAGAATGAACCGATTGAGATGGTCTAACCATGTTCAATAATTTCAGTTGCCTGCATTAACATGACAGTTAAATTGTCATAGACAAAGGTATTCAATAATTAGACAAAAACAAATTAAAAATGACATGAGTGCAGATGGCAAGACCTGCTGGTATATATGGTTTCGAAGAAAATTGTACATATCATCAAAACAGCCTTCAATCCTTCACAAGCTAACATGTGAATGGTAAGTTGAACCTTAAATGTTAGCAAAAAAGCCTTTACTGCTTCACAAGCTAACATGTAAAACACAACTATAAATGAACTAAAGAATCTGTGGCCCGGACATGTGATAAGATCAATTGCCTCTTCAAAAACCATGCCTAAGTGACATCTTGCCAAGCCCATGTGAAGTTGCAAAAAGCATTATCCCATCTCATCTGAGCACAAAATTCTGCCCTAACTGAAATCCGATGAAATGTTTCCAAAAGAATGCCTAAATAATGTGTAAGGTTGCCTCTGGATAGAGAGATTTCAGATTCTGTCATCTAAAATACTTGCATTTCAAATTCTTCTATTTCTTGGGTTCAAATTCAGAGTGGATTTGGACCCATATCCAAATGCTTCCAACAATTATATAACCGAACAATGAATCTGGAATTTCAAACTTCGAATAACAAATGATAGGGTCCAATGACCCTATCCAAATACAAGCTAAGAATTTTTTAAATAATATCAGGAACACCACAGAACATGAAGATTCATAATTTAGAGGAGAGGAAATCAAGTATATTGTTCACAACATCTACTTTGACATCAAAATTAAAAAGTTTTTTAAGTCTTAAAACATACCAATCAATGTGATAAATTATGATTAGTATCCAGATTTTAAGGTTTTTAAGAGTTTCTGCAAGGTTTTGTAGTTCTTCCTGTTAGTGGTTGAAAATATACCTATAGGATCTATCTGTTCCTGCATCAATAATTTCAGCTCCAGTACAAGGCACAAAATAAAGTGGCAATAACGCTGATGCATCAGATGCACAAGAACCATACTGCAATAAAAGGTATCATATTATGCATGATATCCGAAAAAACTGCAACCAGCATGATTAGTATCCTCCATGAAGCATAATAGACTCAAAATGTTTCTTATAATCTGTAAACTAAATGCTCTACATCCCAAAGTGGCAATTCCAGGTGATGTCCATTTTCTAGCACCTACTGAATTACTATTCCTAACAGTTCAGAACTATATCAGTGCCCACATCTTCTCTTACTACTGAATTACTGTTCTCGAACATGCACCCATGGCATCCAACTTACTACTTGAGGTAAATGTGAAAGCGTGATGAATAATGGCCACTGAGCATCTTAAAGTGACGTCTAGATATCCCTTTCAGTTAAACGGTATAGTCTGAATCGTAAAAGTCCATGGAATTGAAAAGAAAACTCTGGGCAAAGGAAGCTACCATCCTGTCTTTATATGTAGGAAGAAAAGAGGAAGAAATGAAGCAGGGTAACTTGATCATATCAGTGTATCCCCATATCTTACATATAGAATAAAATGTATTTTTCCAATAGCAATGTCTATCCGTAGAATCTATCTCGCAGGTGGACAGATCGTAATAAATAATATAATGATGAATAAAGTGTTGTACTCATGAGAATTGACTAATAATTTCTACTTTAACCACACTTAATCATAACAAGACGATGCTATTAAGAGTTAATTTTATAATAACTACAACTAAATCACTAACTATAAAATCACAAAATAATTATTTTAGTTTTAAAACTCAATAATTTAAGGCACTAGAGTTCATGAATCCATTGTTGTTAAAATCCCGATTTTACGCATACGATTTTACGATTTTACGATTCGAAGACCCCCAAACGATTCAAATCCCATGTAAAATCCAATTTGAGATAAAATCCTATAAAATCTCGATTTTACATGTACGATTTTACGATTTTACGCTTCAGAGATCCCCAAACGATTTTACGATTCAAAGACCTCTATTGATTTAAGTTGTAATTTAGAGGATGCTTCCAACGTCTCAATGTCACATAGCATCTGACATTGGAACTTATGCAATGAATTGTTATATTTTACCTCTAAATTGGAACTTGATTTAACATTGATTACATAAATTCCAATGTCACATAGCATCTAACATTAATTGCATAAGTTCCAATTTACTTGATTTAAATTATAATTTTTACTTGATTTAACATTGATTGCATAAGTAAATCAAGACAAACAAGTAATTAATTAATGGACCACCCAACCCCAAATTGGGATATTACTTGATTTAATCAATGTTAAATCAAGAAAAAATTGCAATCTAAATCTAATGGAAGACATTGGAAGCATCATCTAAAGAATTTTAAGCTATATTTTACCTCTAAATTACCTATATTTTGCCTCTAAATTGCCTATACCAACCTGCTAGTTTTTTAGCTATATTTGGGAAGTATCATTTTTTGAATTATAATAAGGAATAATCAAGTTATTAAATAATATTAATTCATTTTCTACAAAATTATATTATTATAAACATATATTTACAAAAATTTAAGGGTATTTTTAAGTATCTCTAAAATCTTACGATTTTACGATCCGATTTTATGGACCCTTTGTCGATCTCACTTAAAATCCCGATTTTAACAACCTTGCATGAATCCACCATTGCTCTTGATATGACTTAAACATCAATTATTCAAGTTTGCTACTTCTTGTCCTGAGTTAAAAATCAATAGTCCTATAACAACTAAAAGCCTCTCTTGATAGTCATTCGATTCTATATATATATATGAAATTAATTATTTCTAATCAACCTACAAATATATAAACATGTATTCATTCTCAATGATCATCACAATCTGATTTCACAAGGCATAATAGTATCTCTACCTATTATAGGACCTTATGTTGTTTATTACTATATGTTAATTTGTATTAAATCTCTCGAAAATAATATAAATCACAAACACGTTTTAATGGTAATCAAATATCAAATTGAAATTAGAGTATAATAAACAATCAACCCAACCGACAAGAATACAAGAAAATTGAATAATTTTGAATTAAACCAATAATGAACGAGGTTTCATCATTCACTCTAGTTACAAAACACCTAACCCAACATGGTTTCAAACACTAGAAGAACAATATAAACAAACGCCATGTTGTGAGATAGAAAGAAGAATAAAAAAAATACAACCAAAGCTTCAACTTCGCAAAAATTCCCTTCTTTTATTCTGTCAACTTGGTTTCGTCTTCCTTCCAAAAACATCCCCAAATTCTCCAAGAATCAGTCTTTATATAGTGTTTTTTTATGTTTTTAGAGTCATGCATCTTGAAGGAGTCCATCCCAATTTGATTTGGAAGAAAACGGGCTCGAAATGGCCTTTCTGCAAAACTTTGAGCCCTTCTGCAGAATGCATTTCACGATAGGACCGTGAACTTTAACAAAGATGTCTAACTGCAATCCTACCTTGGAATGCATACCATGGTAGGATCGTGAGCTCTAGCAATCTTCTTTCACAGTGGTCCTATCGCGGTATGCATTCTGCAGTAGGCCGCAAGTTACTTTTACTTAGTCTCTCAACTCTTCAACTTCTATATTTTCATCTTGCCGCTTTGTGACTTCCTCAACATTGACCCCGAATAGATGTCCATCCATGCCTTCCATGCCGCGCTCTAATCATACACTAAAATAATTATTTCAGCTCCAAATATCTTCAAATGAATTTATCACCTACATAACCACACATATATAGAACCAAATTAAGTAGAAATCATACTCATTAAATGAATAAATGTTAAGTTTATAGGCCAAAAAAAGTGTATAAAAGACACTTATCAAGCACAATATAATAGGAGCCCTTTCTCTATCATTTCATGCGATGTGTTAGTGAAGAAAAAGGCTAAATCGTAAAGCAATGTCCTCCATAGGCTAAATTTAATATATACTCACTAAATTTTGAAAATGTGACTACTTACTTTGTGAACTTTGAATTGTTACTAATTACTCACTGAAGTTTGCTCAACGTTAGCCATTCATCACCGTTTGATCTTGCAAACAAAAAATGCCTATGTGGCTAACAAAATCTAAACTGGTTAACGAAAAATGCCTATGTAGCTAAAGAATTTAACATACATTCATTGAACTTTAAAAATTTAATTACTTTCTCATTAAATTTTGGAAGCAAATCACATGGGAAAACCAAAACTAAAAAACAAGCCTGCTCAGATGGTTCAATTCTGAAAATAAACTAGAAGCATAAACTCAACTAAAAAATTATCATAAAAGGTCTGCTCAGGTACCTTAATTTTGGAAGCAATGCATATGTAAAAACTCAACCAAAACAATAGATAAAAATAGGTTGCTCAGATGCATTAATTCTTGAAGCAAACCAGTAGCAAAAACTCAAACTAATCAATCAACATCTTTTAACCAATTAACAAATGAAAAAATTGTAAACCTTTTTATCTCCATTAAGAACAATGAAATCCACAAAGATATACTAAAAAATTGTTGGTTTTTGGCATAGAAGACGATTTTTGTAAGAAGTTTTTAGCTCTTAGTCTCACTATTGAATACATCTTTGTGGATTTCATTGTTCTTAATGGAGGTAAAAAATCTATAATTTTTTCATTTATTGATTGGTTAGTTTGAGTTTTTGCTATTACTTTCCTTCAAGAATTAATGCATCTAAGCACCCTATTTTTATCTATTATCTTGATTGAGTTTTTGCATCTACATTGCTTCTAGAATTAAGGCACCTAAGTAGGTCTTTTTATAGTAATTTTTTGGTTGAGTTTATGCTTCTATTTGCTTTTAGAATTGAACCATTTGAACAAGCCTTTTTATGTTTCTTGGTTTTAATTTTTCCACACGTGATTTGCTTCCAAAGTTCAATGAATAAATAATTTTATTTTTAAAATTCAATCAATGTATGTTAAATTTACCCCAAACTTAATGAGTAAATAATTACATTTTTAGTGTATATTAAATTATTTAGTTGCGTAAGCATTTTCTCGCTAACTATGTGGACATTTTCCATTTGCAAGATCAAACGATGATGTAAAGGGTGATGAATGATTGACATTGAACAAAGTTCAGTAAGTAAATAATAATAATCTAAAATTTAATTCAATTGGTAAATAGTTACGTATATTAAATTTACCCATCCTCCATAGCTATGGCGAGCTAGCAGAATCACGAGTACCCATCTCACCACCATGATTTGAAAAGATTTTAAAGAGACGAATCCCAAGCAGGGCCTCTAAGCTGCAATTATAGGCTACTGGAATTCTATTATATTTGAAAATGGTAATAAGACTTGAGACCTGAGAACAAAGTAATAAATTACTCATAACTCATACTAGAAATTTTGATTAATTATTTTACTGGGGAAAATATACATGCATGACCACTTTATGATTTAATCCTGTAAAATGATACAAGGAATAATCAGTCTAAGCAATTATATCAGTAATGGAACTGAGAGATGGTTACATACAGTCAAGAAGAATCATCTTTAAGAGGATGATCATAAATTGGAGATGAAATAAAGGTCCCTTCTTGTTCATTAGACTCCATCAGCATAAGCACAACTTCACGCATGGACGGTCGCTCAAAAGGGGACATGCTCGAGCACATTAAGGCAATTTTTAAGACATTAATCATGTGATTTATGGTACTTTCATCTTCCAAATTTAATCGATCATCGAGTATTCCGGATGTCAATGTATGTTCACGAATATAATTTCTCACCCACGTGACAAGATCACCTCCTTGATCTATTGGCTGTACAGGTGTTCTTCCAGTAAGCAACTCCAAGAGAACAACTCCATAGCTATAGATATCACATTTTTCTGTAACCTTCATCGTGTACGCATATTCTGGCATCACAAAAAAATGCAATTTTTTGGTCAGAGGGATGTGGTACTTTTCTCTTCGGTTACACAAGTCAACCAATAGAAGTTTTTTTTTTTTTTGGAGGGGGGAGAGGGTTGTTGATTGCCAGACAAACAGAAATACTGTAGATAACATCACACATCATATTTGATGTGCCAATCAAGCTAGCTAAAACTTTCAAGTGGATAAAATAATGCAAACTTGCAAAAGCAAACAAATGAAAAAAAGATGAAATAGAGATCATTGCAAAAAAAAAATGCCTTTTCCTACTTAATCAAACTGTTAAGGTCATAATACTTGGGCTACTACAAACATAAGACCGAAAAGCTTCCCCTGTAGGAACATAAACAAACTATTTTCGCAGGAATGTACAAAGCAGACAAACTGCAGAATTTTCTGAAACATAATTGTGGTGCATATTCTTCCAATTTAAGAGACATCTCTGTCAATTACTATCAATACGAATTCTCCAACTGAATAAAACATATTTGGACAACTAGAAGAATACTGAATTTAGCTTAGCTTAGCTCAAATAACTATCCAATCATCATGATACCTAAAGCCCAATAACAAAGTCTATCAGGGGAATTCGTTGGAGACATAAAATGGCTATTGCTGCACAATATAAGTCATAATAGATAGTTCATTCAAAACATTCAGTCAAAAAACTCTTAAGAGGCATGATATGACTCCTTCACGAAAAGGAATGGAAGAAAGGATTACAGATCAATAGTAATTCATGTAGGGCTTTTGATCTTCAAAATACAGAGGACCAAATTTCACTACATTCTTTCTATTCCTAATGTACCCCTTCTAGTGGGATTAAGGCTTGTGATTGTTGTCTATTCTTAATGTAGTTAAAGAACCCAGTCAACAAATACAATATATGCTTTTTGAAATGTTCTTATATAGAATAGATATATTTATTGATTTAAAAACAACTAAAAAGTTGAATTCCTTTTCGTTGCTTGATAGCAAGCAAGTATTCAAAAGGAACAATGAAGCAGAAGAAACAAACTGTCATAAGAGGGCCTCAAAAGGGAGCTTACCAGGGGCAATATAGCCATATGATCCCGCAACTGCAGACATTGACTTGGATTGAGGCATGTCAACAACCTTGGCCAGACCAAAATCACCAACATGGGCTTCAAAGTTCTCATCAAGCAGAATATTATTAGACTTTATATCACGGTGAATGATCTTTGGTTTGCAGTCGTGATGCAAGTAAGCAAGCCCCTCGGCAGCCCCAAGAGCAACCATAAAGCGAATGGGCCACTCCAATTTACAAGAAGCTCCATGGAGCAACTCACCCAAGCTACCCCTTGCCATGTATTCATAAAGAAGCAAATTTGAACCCTGGTGGTAGCAAAAACCATACAGCTTTACAATGTTACGATGTCTTATCTTCCCCAGAGTTAAAATCTCAGCTCGAAAACTGTTCTCAATATTGTTGTTCCCCTCTCTGTTAGAGGCTAGCTTCTTAACAGCAATTGTTTGCCCAGAACGCATGACTGCCTTGTATACTGTTCCGACAGCTCCTCTCCCAACGACATAACTATCATGAAAGTTGTTTGTGGCCTCCACAAGGTCTTGGAATGTGAAATCCTCCTTGGGAGGAAAATAGATATCCGAGACCGAAGAGGATGATAACTCATTATCTTGGTAGGAAGCAACCATGTCAACTGGACGCTTCATGAAATATAAAATAACTGCAATTAGAATAAGTGATACTCCACCAACAGCACCTGCAACAATTGTGATGATTTTACCCCGAGGAGCACTTAAACTTTTTAAAGGAGGAATTGAATTGAAAGATGAATTCCCATTGCAACCACCAAAAGGGCCACCACAAAGCCCTTTGTTTCCAATGAAGCTACTCATTGTCATGTTCTGAAACAATGCTACAGTAGGCAAAGGTCCAGAAAGATCGTTGTAAGATAAGTTACAACTTAATAGGCTTGACAGATTGTCAAATGTAGTTGGTATTTCACCACTCAAATGATTGTTATTTAGCAGGAGATCCTCTAGTAAAATAAGCTTCCCAAGCTGAGGTGGTATTCTTCCAGAAAGATTGTTATGACTCAGGTTCAGTGCAATCTGCAAGCCAGTAAGTGCACCCAGTTCCGATGGTATTTCACCAGAAAGCAAGTTGCCACCCATCTGCAACTCAGTCAAATGAGAGAGATTGCCAATTGCAGCGGGTATATTTCCAGAAAACCTGTTATCAGAAAGCATGAGGCGCTCCAACTGTGAAAGGTTTCCAAGCTCATTCGGTATGGTTTTGGTAAAGCTGTTCCGGCTAAGATCGAGACGTTGAAGCATCTTGCAGTTAAGAATTTCAGGTGGTATCCGTCCAGTGAGCAAATTAGATGAAATATTAAAAGTCACTAATTGGGTCAGGTTTCCTATCTCCCTTGGCAACTCAGCAGTAAAGTAATTGTCTGAGAGATCAAGCCTTTGCAACTTTCTGCAATTTGCAATATCTGGAGGAATCGCACCGCCAAACCTATTCTGGCCCACTTCAACAGCAGAAAGGTTAACCAAGTTGCATAACTCATAAGGAAAGCTCCCTGTCAGACTGTTTCCGTTCAGACGAAGTTGCACCAAGGATTTGCAGGTCATGACACCATCTGGAATATTTCCATAGAGCTTATTAGATTCAAAATTCAGCAAAATCAAGTTAGAGTGGCGGCAAAGGTAAGGAGGTATTCTTCCGGTTAGGTCGTTGTTTGAAAAATCAACCACCCAAAGCTGGCTATGAAGTCCAAGTCCTTGAGGAATGCTGCCAGTCAGAGAATTTTCAAAAAGCTGTAACTGGAGCATTTCAGTCAGGAACTGAAATCCAAAAGGAATAGGGCCAGTGAGGTTATTAATAGACAGGTCAAGCTTTGTCAAGTTCCTCAAGCCACTAAGCTCATTTGGTATAATACCGGTTAGCTGGTTCTGGAAAAGGTAAAGCAAGCGTAGACCCTTTATCTGACTGAACTCAATTGGAATTTCTCCTGTCAAGTAGTTCTCCGAGAAATCAATTTCGGTTGCTAATGAAAGATTACCAATTTCTTTTGGTATTGTTCCATTTAATCCATTTCTGTAGAGGTACAACTTCTTCAGGGATTTGATATTTCCAATCTCAGCAGGAATTGCACCCACAAGATTGTTTTGGTACAGAGCAAGGGTCTCAAGATTTGTACAATTTCCAAAGTCCTTTGGAATGAAACCAGACAACTGATTATTCCAAAGAATCAGATCACTTAAACTCCCAAGCATCCCGATCTCTTTTGGTATACTGCCTTCTAAAAAATTTTGTGCAAGACCAAGATATTGCAATCTCGCACAACCACCTATCTCTGAGGGTAGGCTTCCCGAAATCCCATTCTGCCCCGCTCGAAATATCTGCAGATTCTTAAGATTCCCAATAGAATGGGGTAGTGGACCGGTGATGTTGTTAGTGTATGCCACAAACTGAAACAGAGACGAAAGGTTTCCAAACTCCTCCGGAATAGGACCAGAGAGCTTGTTGTTGCACACATTCAAGTCTCGCAACAAAGACAATTTGCCCAACTCAGGAGGAATTGATCCATCAAACTCATTATTGTTCAAGTAAAGAATTTCCAATACTGAGCAATTTCCAATCTCCTTTGGAATGTTCCCAGATAACCTATTGTAAGACACATCAAGTTTACTAAGACTAACCACACGGAAAATGCTGGGGCTCAGAGTCCCGGAAAGGTTCATTGAACTCAAATTAAGAGACACTACCACTGGATTGTAATTATAATGGTTAACTGTACAATTCACACCCTTCCATTCACATGGCGTCTCGTCGTCGGAGTTCCAGTTCCCTAGAAAATTAAATTGATCTTGGATGCCTTTCTTGAAATCCAAAAGGTAGGTTCCATCAGAATTCAACCCTTCTGAAGCATAAACCAGCAGAGCCATGATAACTAAAATTCCAGTCAACCTGATGGCTACAACTCTTCTAGAGCCAGACATTATAACACTCTCCACTTTACCAAATTAACAGAACAATCTGAGAATTCAATAATTCTGTTCGGACTAAGTCAGATTATCATGTTGAATAACCAAATTCAAGCTGATGTATCTGTAGCAACCATATAGTATTTCATAATGGCAGAAAAGGGTTTGAAAGTACCAAGTGAACCAGAATTTGAATCCCAAATTGGAGCCAATGTTTTGGAAACCACTAAAAAGCAATCTCTGAGGGTGAAATTCCTCCTGAAAATACACAAACAACAATCATATGAATCGACCATCTACTAAAATAAAATAAAAAATCATGGAATACAATAAGAAGATTAAACCCTTAACTTACATCTGAATTTCATCACTCATCAAAGAAGAGGCAACCAACAGAGCAAAGACCGTAAATATTCAAGTGATTCCTTGAGATGATGGCAGAGCAACAACCATGGAATTTCACGAATTGGAGTTGGAGGGCAGAACAAGCTTAAAAATAAAACTGCAAACTCTCTTTCCAAGATTGGTGGGATCTTGCAATCTACTTGGCAAAATTTGTGAAGAAAGGGGAAAAAGATTGAATCTTTTTCCAAGGGACGAGCCTTTTCAACCCCAGAAAAGAATGCAATCAAATGCAATGAATCGGAGATTTTTGGGGGATTATTTTATCTCGCAAAAGTTTTTCTGGGGAAGCAAACACAGACCCACGTCTTGGTTTTGGGTTTGATGGAGAGGGGGGGGCGTTGGTTTACTTTGAGGTTCAGTTTGGTCTCGACTGGCAATGATGGTTAAAGATTTTTAGGCTTTAGGTAATGGAGGGGACGGGTGAGACCTCTTCATTGAAGCTCTAATGGCCGACAAGGCATGCTGGCACCTCCCTCTCCCTCTCTCTCCCCCCGTAATCTTCCATTCTCTCTCTAGTTTCCCCTTTCTAGTGCTTGGAAAAGAAAACTGTGAACTTTTCGGGGGAGAAAAGTTTTGTTTTCCCGAGAAATTTTTTTTGGATTTCTCGGATTGGGACAGTTTCTGGTAGTTGCTGGTAATTCTGCATCAGTGAAGGTGAAGTGTGGCTGGTCCTTCTTACGACGTCGTAGCCTGAAAGATTCACTTCTTCAAGCCTACCATTTAGACAGCTATAAGGGTTGGATCTTTGGACAAGTGCATTAATTATTCAAACCTCTTGTGGCAACCGGTCCGTTTGAGAATTTATTCAATTTTTGACTAAATTCATAGTTTTGTCTCCCTATATCTAAAATTAAAGGTCAAATTTATATTTATATTTATATTTTAATATTTTTTATATAATTATATTTTTATTTTAATTATATCTCTAAATTTAATTTTTGAGTCAATTTAACTCTTATATTTTAATTTTTTTTCATGTGATAATATAAATTTTATGTTATTTCGATTGTATCTCTGAACATATATTTTTAAGTTAATTTAACTTTTATATTTTTATGTGTTAAAAAAATAAAATAAAGTGAAATAATAAAATACACGTTACACCTTATTCACGTCAAAGTACACGGATTAAATTAATTCAAAAATATAAGTCTAGTTGTGTAATTAAAATAATAAAAAATTTAGGTTATCACACACAAAAAAAGTCAAAATACAGAGGTTAAACTAACTCAATAATATAGATTTAAGAGTGTAATAGAAATAACGAAAAAATTGAATTATCACGAAAATAAAATATATGAAACTACATAGGTAAAAATATAAATTTTGCTAGAGTTAAATGATGAGGTACAATAATATATGATCTAAACTATTCACTTGAGGTTGACATTTTGATTGATGCTCTCTGTTAATGTTTTATGCATTTGTATTGATATCCCATATAAGATATTAATACATAACATTATTATAAACATTAAAATTAAGTGTCTAAATAATATTTTTAAATAAATTTAATTTATTTCAACTTGACGAAATTAAAATTCAATTTTAACCACCAATAGTCAACACTCTTTAAGGGAAATTTGGTTGAGATGCCAAAGCAATAATTTCTTCCAAAGTTAGGTTTCAAGAATTATGAGACCCCCCATTGTGGACTATAAGTCATTGCCACAAAATTCCAAATTGGAATGTCTTACAATTCCTAACTTCTTGTGACAAAAGACAATTGTGCAATCCATTCTTTGAGTTCAATTTCAAAACCTTATGCTCCATCTAGAATGGGTTAGTGCATATAGGGAGGTTCATTCAATTTGGACCACATTGAGACCAAACTAATAGAAGATGGGATGAGTAAGGCAGCCCTTAACTCCTTGATTTTTAAGTTTATATTATAAGATCGAGTAATACACTCATCACCTCCCTAGTAAAACTATCCGTGCCCATCTTGACTTTGGTACCACTTGTAATATAAGAGTTATTATTTCAAAGTACAAATTAAATATGACTTATGAATTTAAAAGACTAAATAATATACTCAGTTTCTTTTTAATAGATTTTTAATATGGGATTAATTTGTAATAAAGTTGTCTCTTTTTTATTTTTAGAATCTGAACCTAATTCGACCCGAAATTAGTGTGGGAGCTCATTTATGACTTGCAATGGTAGTAGTCCTATTTGACTTGAATTTCAATTACCATTATAACACCATTTGTCTTTTTCCAAAGTATAGTTAAAGGTGATTTATAGGTTTATAATATAGTTAAAACCTTCTCAATAAGTTATCCATGTGAGATTAAATTGTGATATTTTTAATATTTATTTATTAAAATAAAATAATATAAAAATAATTTATAACTATGAAAATGATATTTGGTTATTTAGTTGTGATATTTTTTTATCACACTCGTCTATTAATGTATTGTATATTTAAATTGATATGATATGAAATCTCATACATTAATGTGTGGGTGTTATCAAAAATATCACAATTAAATATACAAATAACATTTTTTTTTAAACGTAGACAACACAAAGAGTTTTTGATCAACGCAGTCACACAACCTTCGATTAGGATCATCCTATTCTCATAAATTTACAGCTCTCACACCCCAAGTTAGGCGAACAAGCATATAAGTTATGAGTTGAAACTTTGTCTTTTGCCCCACATATATACGTAGATTTTTGACAGTCGCATGAAGACAAACTCGATACCTAAACTTGCAATAACTTAAATTTTCGAACATATGTAATGAACCATCTACACTACTCTCAAAAGTTACCCAAATAACGTCTCCGTACACATAAATTTTGATAATACTACTTAGACACTCAATTTGACACTCAAAAGTAATATTGGTACATTGATAGAAACTATCACTTCAAATTTTAAAATTAAATATTTCTAAAAATAATAATAAAAATAAGAGATTTTAATAGGGTACAGGAGGCATTGAATGCGGGCACATGACCCACCATCTAAAAGGGCATGGAGGGTCAGGCTGAGAGTGATTGCTTCTCAAGCTGTCCAGCCACAGCCATAGCCACAGCCACAGCCAAAGCCACTTGCTTTATATTTATGTCCAAATCAATGAATCAGTGTGTGGATACTACTACTGCTTACAAAAGAAGTCATCCCACTAATGATAACGTTTTAGAAAGCTGAAAATTAATTGAAGACTTGCATTTGGAATTTGAGTTTGAATTTGAATTTGGTTTTGGTTTTGGTGGTGGTGGGATGCCACGTCATCCCCATGACTAGACTTATCATCTCTCTTATTGGTCCAATTTGGCCCCAACTCCACTAGTGGGCTGGCTGTAAACAACACCCCCCCCCCCCCCCCCCCCTTCCATTTGGACAACATTAGGTTAGGCTCTTTCCCACTCAACACCTCCTCGTGCCAAAAAGAATGTTTATTTTTCTCATTTCCCTACCAATATCTCATTTTTTTAATTAAAAAAGATAAGTCATAAAGCCCGAAACATATCTACATGCGTAGAAAAAACGAATTATAACTTTCACCCAAAATCATCTCATCCAGACACCTACAAGAGCATAACTAAGAATTTTAAATATAATATTATTTTTTAAATTTTTATGACAATATTATAAATATTTTTCATCTTTATTTTCTTTTATATTCAAACATGAAATAATAATTCATGGGGTTCGCTCAATTGTCACATTTTGCTCTAACATACCAACAAAACCTAAGCCTAAACAAATTAGAAGGCCGGTTTGATTGGTGACATTGCATCAAATCTCTCAATTAAAATGTGAAAGGTGCATGAATAACAACAAAAGGGAAATCAAAGGGTTGCTTCAATCCATCACACTCAAGACGATAAATCATAGGAAAAGTGGGCCAAAGAGATAAGATTGCTGGATCAAAGCTCCATAACTATAATTGGGCTACTTTTCCAATCTTAGTTAACACATAAAGATGAAAAATTAGTAACCAAATAATAAGGTGTTTGTCTGATTAATCAAGCTTACCTAGATTCAAAAACATTGATGGAACCCATCAAAATCTTTCTCTAATTGGGGCCAGAACTGAGCCTAATTCTTTTCAATCTTATTGATAAGCCTAACTTTTCAACTTTTGATGCTTAAATCGATGGTTACACTTTAACTTAATTAATTGGTTTATGATGAGTACAAGCAAGGGATACCTTAGGCTAGGGCTAGGCTTGTTCACACTCTGTAGCAATAAATAACTGTTTTTAAGTATATAATTACGGTTGTTAGTTAGTGATGTTGATGGGAAATGGGACTTGAGACATTTTTTTTTTAAGTATGGGATATTTCATAATTTTCGAACATAAAATTAGTATTCGAGATTTAAGGAAAGAATAAAATAAAAATAATAAATAGGTTAAAGTCATGAGAGTTCTTTTACATTTAAAAAATGTAGAGTCACATCAAGAATGGCCAAAACATAATTTTTGCTAGATTTTTTTAGCCAAATTCATATTTTTGTTCACGTACTTTCGTAGTTTATTGTGTGTTCACTTAAACTTTTGTTATTTTAATTATATCTCTAGCTTTGTATTTTCGAGTCAAATTAATTAATGCATTTTGATTTTTTTTCTTTTTTTATAATAATTCAAATTTTTCGTTATTTCAATTATACTCTTATACCTATATTTTTTAGTCAATTTAACTCATAAACTTTGATATAAAAAAAAATTAAAATGAGATGAGTCAATTTAAAAATCAAATCGAACCAAAATAATTCAAAATTTTAAATTTAGAAATCGAACCAAATCGGTATACAAATTGAATCGAATTGTCAATTTTGATCAATTTAATTCAATTATTTAGTTTAATCAAAATTCTACACACCCCTAAATATGAATATGACTTTGTTGTTTGAATTTAAACCTTTAAAAGGCTCACTCATAAATTCTTTTATGTTATGGGTACAATAAAAAAAAAAAATGATAATAACCCTTAAGAGACCTTCATCTAACATTAGTTAAGAAGGGGTACCTTTGAAAGATTAAAATAATGAAATTAATAAAAGACTATAAGGTTGATGCCATGGTCAATGCAATACAATAGACCAGACTGCTGTACCTTTGGTCCAACTTGTGATAATCTAAATTTGATCTTACCTGTGAATCAATCATAAAATATTTAAAGATATTATTTAAATAACAACTACAGTCCTATCGGGATGTGAAATGTTTTAAATGATTCTTATTATAGAGATATTTAAAATATTTTATAATCCGAACCATAAAAAATAGTACAACTCAGAATGAAAATAATTAATTTTTTTATATTAATATAATGTATATAACATACAATATCAATAAGAATATTAAATTTAAGTGTTTAAATAAAATATTAGGTATAACTTGAAACCTAAGTGATTTTAGGCAAGAGTATCTAAGGTTAGCAATCCAATAACATCTTGACACGTGTCTAATTATCTTAATTTATTTAAAAATAATTAATTAAAAAATGAATAGTGATGGCATCGGGTAGGACAGTCCAGCTAACCCAAAACATTCAAACTTAGAAACTCATTAATATATGTGCCTCTTTATAATTTTTATATCTGTTGAAGAAGGGACACCTCAAAGGGTGAAGTTACTGAACTACCCTTGGAAAATAACAAATTTAGGATTGTGATGTCATATATTTCTATCCTTAAATTGTATTTAAAAAGATAAATCAATAAATTTAACTTCCGAATTTCAATTCCAAAGGTTCTAAAATAGATTTAGAGAATCGCCATTATCCCAATCCGATCCATGAATCATCCATTAATCCGTAATCATTGAGATTAAGAATCTCAGATAATTCTAAACATCTCATCGTGTCTAAACCTATGAAAAGTGTAAAATCCCCCGTCTCCTCATAAGAAAATTCAATTCATTTTACTCACTACATAACACTTGTTATGATTTCTTATTAATTTAAATATCAGAAACTAAATTAAGATATCTAAATCCGACTCTTTACAAATGCTTTTAACAGAACATACATTAGTGATCGGTCTCTACCATCATTACTCCCTAAATCTCATAGAATATTTTTCATTCCCTATATATAAAAGGTCAATAGCCAAATACCATATCTAGCATGGATCAAGAGCTGATAGGCTCTCTTCTAACCAATAATTGTTCAATAGATTCAATTTTGGACTGTTGGGGATGATGTTTGGAAATTGGGCTGCCATGGCAGTTTCAGTCCCCCTTCACTGGGCCCTATTTGTAATGTCATTTGGGTTAAGATCAAATGAAAATGGACTCTGGCTTTAACTTTGCCAAAGAAGGCCACTACCCATCATGAACTCATATTTGACAACGTGACAGAAGACCATATAGTTCCTGTTGATAAGCCCAAATTTTGGGGCACTTTGGGCACCTACTCTCATTCCTTTTTATTTTAATTACATCACACTCATTCCTTTGGACTGTTGGGGATGATGTTTGGAAATTGGGCTGCTATGGCAGTTTCAGTCCTCTGGCTTTAAGTTTGCCAAAGAAGGCCACTACCCATTATGAACCCATATTTGACAACGTGACAGAAGCCCATATAGTTCCTGTTGATAAGCCCAAATTATGTGGCAATTTTGGGGCACTTTGGGCACCTACTCTCATTCCTTTTTATTTTAATTACATCACACTCATTCCTTTTTATTATACAACTTTATATTGTATAATTGACCTTCACAAGTAATGGAAGGTGAGATATGGACCGGATCTACTAAGTATTCATACCATGGTTACATCTTGATTGTGGACTCCTTAGAAGAGTAGTTGAAGACTTAGTCTGCAACCAACAACTAATTCTTAGGATGATTTGGGCTTACATCAATGCTGTGCAGATAACTTAAAAATATATACACCAATTAGTCATACCTAATTTTTTTTTTTTTCAATTTATGTATATGATGTGTGCGACAATTCTAAATTTGCATAAATGTTATATGAAGTATACTAAAAAATTATTTGAAAAGGATATTTGGTTATATCACTAATTAAAAGTCAAGAGCCATTCATTAAAAGTAAAAAATATCAATTATAAGACAAAATCAATGCAATTATAGATCTAAACCCAATAAATAAATAACCTTTCATCATGATCCCTTGGCATTGAGCAGCATCTGCTAGAAAAAAAAAAAAAAAAAAAAAGATTTGATCCCTACTGAAGATGGGTTGTCATGCAAGTAATGAAAGAGACTACTCAATTATTCAAGACATGATGGCTACTTCCTTCACAGTGCTAATTAATTTAATCTGTCATAAGCAGGCCTACAAACCCAACAAAGAGATCTGGCCAAGACTGGGGATTGACAGATACCCTTTTTCTTGCTCTCTTGACATACCAAAAGGGTAAAATAGTCATTAAATTTTATACTAAAATATAAAAAGATTATTGAAGTTTAATTTAGTCACTAACTTCAATTTAATATACAATTTTATTACTATCTTCAATTATTATTGAAAAAGAATAACGAAATGCTAATATTTTTGTATTTTAATAAAAAATTTAACGATCTTTTCATATTTTAGTATAAAGTTTAATGATCATTTGTGTTGTTTAGCTATCTACGTTATTAGCCACGTCAATATCCCGTTAGTCTCTTTTAACAGTAATTAACCGTAATTATGAAATTATATATATTAAATTAAAATTTAGTGACCTTTTAATTATAAATTGAAGTTGAATTACATTTTTACCTTATTCTAAAATTTAGTAACTATTTATATTATTTAGCCGACTATGCAAGCCAAAGATAAGAAAATTAATGACAACCCTTCTCATTAGTTTTCCTTCTATCCAAACACAATAGCCTCCCCCTCTTTGGCTTGATACCACAGCATAGAAGAGCAAAGTCATACTTAACAGCAGAATATCCAGGGAATTAGGTAAAGCAAGAGCTTTGCACAAATTGGTTACAGTTAGATAACCTAACATTGATTAAGTAACAAGATGAGGCCCCCAATTTAAATAAGATGGAAATGGGGGCGTTGCTCATTTGGTAAATCTAATTAATCTGATAGAAGATAAATCTATCAATAATTCTCTTTGTTTGTTGGGAAAGGGATAGAGAAAAAGGTAGGAAACTCAATGCTATTGAGTTGGTCGCCTAAGGCATCCAGTAGAGTTGGATAAAAAGGGAAAAAGTGCCACAACTTAATAATTAGAGTGAATTGAGGGTGGAAGGGACTAGTTATTTGAAGTAGTGAGCATTGAGAAAGTTTTTTTTTTTTTTTTTTTTTTGGGGGGGGGGGGGGGGGGGGGGAACGCCTCCGAACAGCCTAAATCTTTATTTTGTAGACTTTGATCTTTCAGGGAAGGCAACAAGGTGGTCGTAATTGGAGCCAGGTGGACTTCCCGGTGAGAATATTTGTTGGTGCAAAAATCTATGCCATCAGCGACAATTAAGACCAAAAAGGAACCAAGAAAATGGTAGGTAAGATGGGAATGAACATTGTGAAGAACTGATCTGATCTGATCTACAGTGGTCTTTTGCTAAGAGAATCAGAATTTCATCGTGACTCAATCTACAAGAGCATTGTCAAGAAAAATGTAAATTTATTGTGAATAATATTCTCAGCTAGTTGAGCAAAAGATCCTCTGTTTGTCAAAAGGAAGAGGAGATGTGCTGGAAAGATGCATTGTTGCACAAACTGTAAAGAGCTGTTCTAATGCTTGTGGGGCTACTACTGCTGCTGCTACTGCTACTGCTACAAGTTCATGTCCAAAGGGAAAGTGAAAGGTTTTAATATTCAGAAACCACTCCAATACAAGGAGGACCTAACATTTAACAGTGGTAGTTGGAAGACAGCATGGGAGCCTATAAATATGCTGCACCCAACAAGAGGAAGATTAACATGAAAATAGACAAAGATTCCTCTCAATTCTAAGATAACTAATACAATAGTTTGATGATTTGATGTGTTCTCACATATTCCATCTCACATAGTGCCATATGATGATGCATCCAACTACATAGGCTGTGGCTAAAGGTCTCAAAGTGCTCTTCTTCTTTTCCATTATTGTATTCTTAGACAAGATCCCATCGACCATGCGGTGCAGATCAAGAACTTTGTCAAGTCCTCATTTATTAACTCTCTGCAGACCCTGCACTATCGACAACAATCTTTAATCTGCAATTTGTTTAGAAGTTCATCGACAGATTGACTGTTTGATCAAGTTTGTATTGATTGTGTCAGGACCTGACAGGGATTGCTAATTGTAGAAGCCGGCCATTGACTAGAATAGCAGTTTTTGACAGGCACCGAAAGAATGAAAATACTATTGGAGAGCGAGAAATCATATAGCATATAATGAGATAGAAGACTTGATTCGTCGGTGTTTAGCAGTGTTTGAATGAATGTTTAGTTAGAAAGCTTAGGTCATCTAAGTTGAGGGAGATGTGGCCTCCCATACCTCATAACTGGACATAAACACAGGATCAATTGCACATGGAGGATTCCCCAGCTTTATTTTCCTCCACATGAATGAATGGTTCATCCCAACCACCCACATGCCAGAGGGACCATTTTGTTCTAATGCTCAGTACGTGACGCCTGCTATGGATAAAACCATTCTATTTCAAATCCCAACAAAAGTCGAGCAATCACATTGGTGGGTACTGGGACACAAAAGGCATCCAAGAAAGCATTTCTATAACATAGCCAAACTGGTTGTGAATTATAGCATTTCTGCAAGTATTGCCCACTGCCAATTTGCACAAGAACCTGCTGTGAAGCTCAATCTCAATGATGGATCAATACATCTGGATTACACTCATCACCACTGTGACCATTATATAATACAGAAGGCCAGGTTCTCAAAGCTCCCATCTCCATTGGTAGAGCTTTATGGTGACGAGAGAAGCAGGCGGAGATATATGGAGAATATCTTATAGGTCATTGTACAAAAACCATAACACGCAGATAGACCCTGGCAGGACTCGACTCAGTCCAGCTAAACAAATTTCCCAACTACATTCTGCTTTGAGTGAAGCCAAAACAATGCCCGAAAAGCCAACCAGTTCGACTGCAACTCGAGAATTTGTCCAAAAATTTACAAGATATGAAACTTGTGAAGTGGGCAAAGCAGGATTCACGGCTTGCTTGCTTCGAAGAAAAGAACCAGCAGCAGAAAACATTACAATTACAATAAGAAAATACATAGAACTAGTTCAGTAGATTGCAACACTAAGGGGGAAAGAATTCAAATTACAGAACTCGGTCATTGTATTTGAAGGCTCTGCTAACAGGAAATGTCATACAAAATATTCAATCAGAAGCTACCGTCCACTACCTGCCGCCATCACAGCTAAGTTAGCTCAAATGGTAAAGCTGAAACTCAAAGCCATCTCATCTCTGCCATCAAAATCAGCACTCAATGAGTCCCAACTTTCCAAAGATTCACCGTCTGCTTCATTCCAAGCAGCCCAAGGAGAGGCACAATGAATGGCCAAACGAAACCAAGATCGAATCTTTCCGGGTTTTTGGCATTTGAGCAGCCTATATTTTTGCTAAAATTCATCATCTTCTTCATTCCAGGGAATAAAACAAGAAGTATAACCAATGGCCAAAACCAACACCAAAACCAAATCATTCTGGGCTTTTCTAATTCTAATGCATAGCCAAGCACACTAAGTCAAAATTCCCCTACTGGATTTTGAACAAACAAAACAAATTTGGTTCACTAATCATCTAGACCATTACATCAGCCCTAAACTTCCATCTAACTAGATAAAATCCAAAAAAAGAAAAAAGAAGAAGAAATTATAAAAAAGATAAACAGAAGTACTCACCACTATCCTACCCTATATTCACAGGCTTCATTCACCGGCAGCCCAGCCAGCTGCTTCTGCCGCCGCATCTCAACAACCTTCCGGTGCGAATTCGAATGCAGTAAGTTTGAAAACGTCGGGCTGCTGGCCGGGCGGTACTCCGGCACCAGCCGACCCGACTTGAACCGCACCCCGCAAGCATTGCACAGCGTCTTCGGCCCCAGTGGACCCGTCCGCCATTGCGGCGTCTTCTCGGCAAGGCAATGATAACATCTCCGCCCCAACGCCGCTGTTCTCGGCAATGGCGATTCTTGCTTGGCGTTTTCTTGGCCACAAGACCAAGACTGCTGGCCGGAAAAGCAGGGAAACCCGCCGCGCCGTCTCCGGCGCCTGTTGCTTCGGGCTTTCATGGGGTAGATGACGGGAACGGCAATGCGGCCGCCGCCGCAGCAGCTGGTAATGGCGGCGGCGGCCGCGGTGGTGCTGTTGCTGTTGCTGTTGCTGGCACTGTTCTCGAGCACCGACACCGGGCTCTGGTGGTTGAGGACGGCGCCGGGGAGGATGTCCAGGCACGTTTCGACGGAGGGGAAGGCGTCTTTGTTGGACAGCCATGGCAGTTCTTCCTCTGCAAAGTCCTGAGTACAAATGACACCACTCAGTACCGACTCAACTCTTCTGGCTAGCTGAGTCAACTCAGTTAGGCGCCGTTCTTTTATTATCCGGGCAAGGGCAAAGCGCGCAATTGTGTGAAAGTGCAGGGGCAAATGCGTCCTTTCATACGTGCAATTGCATGTGCCACTCGCTCACAACTGGCTCCCAATGTAATATGTAATAATGTTTCAAATTTATCATATGTGGCATAATAACGAGTTTATTATGCCTCCCGTCAATTTATAAGATTTTTATAAATAATTTAAAAAATATAACATTTCAATTTAAATAGATTTTCGAATCACAGTATTTTTTTTTAAAAAAAATGCAATAAAAAGAGAGTAACTACTGAAATCCCAAATGTGCCCTTAGACATGGGGTGACGTTTGCTTCCTGCATTTAGGGTTTCTATGGACAAAACTGTCCTTTGGCTAACGCATTTTACGTCCCACTCTCCCACCGTCTCACGCGCATTTGAAAATGCCCCCCGACTTCCTAAATAACATCGAAACTGCCACCGCCCGCCGCCTCCTCAACCCGGCGGGCTCACCGGAAAACAAGCCAAGCCAAGCCAGAGTCGACGCAACCCGGTCGAGTCGAGCCAAGACACAGCCCCGCCCCCAAAAACCGACCGAGTCGAGTCGGGAGAGAACTCGGACCGAGTTTTGAGGGGGCAAGAAAAAGACGAAAGGAGAGGAACTTACAGGCAAAGCAAGGAGGCTTTGATGATGTTGATGTTGGGTGTGTGGGTCGGAAGAGTAGTCCTCCAGGGAAGGAGGAGGAGGGGGTCCGAGGGCAGTTCTGTCATTTTCGTCACCAGCGTCCAACGTGAAGTTCAGTAAGTCGTCGACGGTGAAACGCGCTCCTCGGTCCAAGGCAGCCTCCATTTCCTGGCCGGAAACAACCAGACGCCGTGCGCAAGAACAAGCAGAGGAAGCAGAACAACAAAGGGAGAGGCTGAAACGGGTACGGCCACGCAGAGAAGAATGCAAGAGAAGAAGGGTTTCCCGAGAGAGAGAGAGAGAGAGAGAGAGAGAGAGAGAAAAGGGGGGCAGCCTTTCCTTTTCCTTTATTTTTTTCTCTTTGATTGGCTCATATTATTATTATTATTCCTTGGATTTCAACTCATTATATCTATCTATCTATCTATCGAAGATGAGAGAGAGAGAGAGAGAGAGGGGGGGGGGGGGGGGGGGGGAACGAACGAGGGGTCGCCCATTTTTTTTTTTATTTTCGGCCGTTACGATTTTCCTAACTTTCCTTTTTTAAACGTATCTTTCATCCTCTGTTTCGCCGGCCCACGCACTCTCTCCTGCACCCCTATCCTCATCCGTTACAGCTCGGATAAATATCGCCCAGGTGGGTCCCCCCGTCCACCTAATCATCATTATGATGCCGCCTCCCAAATTTCAATTTCAATAACCCGTAATGGAATTGATAATTTGGGAAGAGGGTACGACTGTAAATAGAAATAAGAGAGTGGGGGGTATTGTGGTCAGATTAGGCGGGAGCAGGCGCCCAGGCCAGACTGCTAGCTACCACAGCTCGACGACGACGACGACCCCAACGACGCTTGATTACGCTTCGAGGCTCACACGTCACCAGGCCAATAGCAGGCGGACACGTCTACCTGTAATTTATTTGGCAGCATTTTTAATATGTTTTTTTATTTTTTAATTGAATGTTGCGAGCTTTGACCCTACCGACACCGCACGTGGCGGCGATGATCGCGCGTGATCCCACAGCCATCGGGGCGGGAGCAGGAGATAATTTTTGAAATCGGACGTGGGGCCCACTCCTCCTTTCCCATGCATGTTGAGTGGGACCCACCCACGTTTCGGGTCTTAAGTAGGTCGGATGGCATGGCGTGACGGGAAAGGTATTCATTCCATCTCACCCACCTTCCCCGCCACGTGATACTCACGTGGTTTGCATGGCTTACTAGTTCCTACTCTGAACTCTCCTCCTCTCTTGTTCGTGTTTACTTTTTCCGTTCTTAGTGATACTACTAATTGTCTATATTTATATCTTCAAGGATAAAACTATAATTATATGAAATTAAGGTTAAGTCATAACATTATAAAAAAAAAAATATTTTTTTGTTATATTTTTATTTAAACCCATATACTTCATATCAAATTTTAATATATCTCTCAAAATTTTTTTAAGTATGCTTCTATCTCTTTTTTGACTAATTATTTTATTTTATTAACTCTTCTCACAGGAACGTCTCTTGATCTTCTTTTCACTTGATTAAACCATCTTAATCTAATCTCTCTCATCTTCTCCTTGATTGACACTATTCTTACTATATTATGACCAAATAAATACAATAATAATCCATTCATTTTGGCCTTATGTTAATTGGTATGGCCTTCGGTTTAAATTCTTTGCCGATTTCGATTTGGGTCCAGACGGATTGAACACCCCGACATATAGAGATAACGGCCATTCAAATGTACATAATAGACTGATAGGATAACCTTTATTTAACTATATGGGTGGTTCTAACTGTATGAAACTTCAATTCCTCCTGTGCATTTGCCAACATATTAGGTAAAAGAATTAAGTAAATAGAAGGGCCCCTGATTGGTAGCAACTTTTGCAATGTAATATACAACAACTACTATTTCAACAGAATTGAGAAATGAGCCACCAAACAGTACAGCATTACAAAAGAATCAGGCTAAGAGTCTAATTCAAGTCCCAAAATGTAAATGGTCAAACAGCTAAGGGGCCCTCAATCAGATTAAGGATTAGGAGCTCCAATTCTTCGATGTTTTCTCTTTGCAGCTGTTCCCTTCTTCCTACTCTCTCTTCTTTCTCTTCTCCTAGTGACTGGGGAAACTCATTTCAGTTCATTTGACTATGCATTGGTGGGATCGAAATGTCCCATTCGAAAGTAATTCGATGAATAGATTTTCAAGTCTCCTAGCTCCTGGACCAGGGCTAAGGATGTTGGCATCTCCCCAGATGTCACAGGTATCATTTTTTGACTCCCCCAAACACCAGCCACCGGGCAATGGCTTGCCAGGACTGCGGTTCAAGATTTCCTTGTCAATGTGGTCAAGAACTGGATCCTTGGAAGGAAAAGGCGAGGCAAAGGCTGCTCCACTTCTCATCAAATCATGCAAATCCTCAGATTTGATTGCCCGGGGCTCCTGGTTGTTGTCAAAGGAAGCATAGCACAAACCATGGTTTATGGTTGTTCTACTGAACTGCCGAGAATTGCATAGAACAGTAGGGAAGTAAACAGATGCGGCTGAAGGTGTGTTTGACAAGTACATCAGTAGGGTCCTTGGAAGATTGTCAGTGCCCAAGATACAGAACTCAATCACCTTGCGACTCAAAATAGCAGACGAAGAGCCTGCACCAACAAGAGAATATCATTCACTTATCCCCCACATTCATCGCTGTCCTACAATACCACAACCTGTTAATGAAGTAGCACGTTTCACCAAGGTTTTCTGATTCAGAAAATTGCAGCAACACTACACTTCAAAAGTCACAATAATACCTCCAATTAGAATAGCATATCAAAATCAGGCTTCATATCCATAGTTAGTATGGTTTCCTCATTTAGGTTACTCAGTTATTTAGACGCCTTCGCCATTTGTTTTGCCTTCTTTGGGGAGGGGGAGGTTGTTTTCTTGTTCAGTAGCAACCAACAATGTAAGAATCAATGTATAATAAGACTTCCACAAGCAAGTAGACAAACGAAAATAAAAAAAAGGATTATCATAAACTTGGAGCCCACATTTTGGAAAATGACCATCTCCACATAGCTCCATATTACCCACAACATACTAACTTCAACTTGACGTATCCCATTGCATTCCCGACAACTTGCTAAGAACATTTTAATGGCATCTGAATTACTCCTTGACTGCTTAATCCCAAATTCATCTAATTTCAAGGGAAATTAGAAAAAAGCAAGACCTCTATGGAATATGACAGTTCATTGCAGGAGAGATGCTTTGGAATTAGCTTGAAAAGATACAAGCCACTACAAATAGTTTCTCCAAGTAAAGACCTTGGGGCCTCCAACCAAGTCAACTTGCATTCAATCTCCATCTGTATCTAACCACATGCACATGCACACACAACACATACACCTGTAATCATACAAAAATGTACGTATGATCATTCATGATCTAGACAATTCATATCATGCAGATCATTTTCTTTTCTTTTGCGAGTGAAACATTAGGCATATATTTTTATGATTTACTGAAAGGTAAAAAGTATATTAATGAATCCTTCCTTCACGTCCACCCCCTCTCCTTGATATCCCCATTACAGAAGCCAGCAGGAAAAGGACATCGGGCAAGAATTCAAGCTCTCACTCATTTATGATTATTCATCTTTTATTTCATCTATCAGTATGACCAAGACATTATTTTTATGCCATCCATCTCCTACCTTATCTTCTACCTTTCTCCTTTCATTTCTCTCCTACCATTTCATCAAGCAATTCCTTAAAATTAAAACAGCAAAGTGTATTTTCCCTTTGCATTGTCAAAGAAACAGTTGTGTCAGTATTCTTATATCAGTTAACTTCCTGAATGCAGGAGGAATTAAGCTTCTCCATTACTGGGAAAAAAAAAAACTTGTTGAGGATAACAAATATTCTATTCAACCTGAAAGCCAAAATGTTTGCTACAGCAAATAATATCAAGTTTGTTTGGTTATGTCTTTATCTTATTCTTCACTAAGGTTTATACTAGCACAGAAACCAAGCATTGCAGGTAACTTCTATTTTGAGAACCGCAGGTTCTGCAACTTTCATTTTCATTCTGTAGTCCTTTTTAGACTATTTCCCAAGTTGGTCCAAGTTGGTCACAAGTTGTTTTGGGCTTCAATCCAGCCATTTATTACCCAAAATATTGACTAATTAGTAGGGTTTCGAGTCTATGTATGGCCTCTAACATCATGAATTTAGGCTTGTGTAGTTGTTGGTTTTTGCCATTGTATGGCCCCATGTGAGATATAGTAAAGGCTTCTCTGTGTCATTAGGTGGTGTGGTCCAGCATCTATATATAAATGGGTCTTGACTGTTTCTAAGGGTTGTAGGGTGAATGAATTTTTATGCCTTGATTATATATTGGCCCATCTTGCCATGCTAAGGTTGTTTAGATGGGGCAATGGAAAGGGTGGCAATATCATATTTATAAAACACAACCACACTTGAAATTTTGTATTAAGAATAATCTTTTAAATTATGAGGATACATTTATAAATCTACCCCTTTACTCTTCATCTCCTTCTCTAACACAAAAGCCCTTTACTCTCCATCTATTAAATCAGGAAAGAAATATATTATTAATGTTATCAAATGTCATGTTAAATCTCCATTTTTTAAAATAAAAATAAGCTCTGAATACAAAAAAAAATAAATTGAAAACAGAAAACAGAAGAGTAAAAGCTCTGTCAAAGAGGCCATTAACAACCTACAGTGATGTGGAAAACTGCAAATATCACAAACTCAATGCAATAGGCAAACACTACAGCGTCCTCCTTATAAGCCAAGAAAAATAGGAAACCAAGAAAGGACCTTTCATTGAAACTTTATAACTCTTTAAACCACAGAAGCATGCCTGTTCTTCCCACTCCCACATCCATATTCTACATCAAGAATAATGCTGCTACTTCCCAAGAGAGAAAAGATTCCTGAATACAAGGCATCAACCATATTTTGTTTTATTTCCAAGCTTTCATTAGGGTCCATTTAATAATCTAGAGACAATTCAAAGTAGCCTTTGTAAGTTAATATGACCCTAACACTAGATAAATTTATCTACAACAACTCCATGAGAAGCGAGTCAGCTCTGCTTCAGAAATTACAAGTCCCACCATCTGTCAATTCATATTTGCAATCATAATTGAATATCAATTGCCCCAATTTCGCTTTCATGAACTATATATTCCCCGAGTAACCTAAAAATTAATTGCAAAAGCATTTCCACTTCCAAAACAAATGGATTCAACCCAACAACGGATAAAATATATGGCATCAGCTGTACCAACATTTTCCATTGCTTAGCTCTATGGAAAATCATATTCACCTTCAAACCCCAGACAGTGTACCCCTCCCTAGTTCCTTTGGGTTCCTTCCCTTTAGTCAAACAAATGCTCCATGACCTATGCAAGCATCAATTTCCATTGCGCATGGTCACTTTATGCTTATTGTGAAGACCACCTCCAAATTTCTTTATTAAAAGCACATATCTTACCCGAAAGTGTTCTGTTTCCAGCCAGTCAACCATCTTAGCACTCATTTGGGTACAGCAGTTTTGAACATTATGTTGCTTAGACACCCTAATTTCAAATTTCAACACTACCAAGCATTACTAGATAATAGCCATTTTAAAGATTTTACATACATTTTCTATAAGTTACAGAAAGTCTATAAGTACCAAAAGTTGCGAAGTCACTACTTCTACCTTGCTCTAATTCTGTGCATGACATCCAAAAGGATATAATAGCATGTGCAAATACTCCACAAGACATCTTCAAAATATGCACCCACCACCCAGTGAGTTTGTCTCCCTCGCGTAATAATTGAAAATTCATTTTTATAACCTTAGATGTTCTCATGGTGCACAGTGCTGCATCAAAAAGGCACTTGATTACCTTAGAAAACAAGAAAGAAATGAACTTCTATCCAAAATCCACTAAGTTTCCTGAAAGAAAAACGTTAAAATAATCTAGTAAAAAAAAGTTCTGTTTTTATCCACCAAAAAAACACATGTTCTCTTCAGTGCACCAGAAATTACAATCAATAGCCTAAAGAAATAGCTACAACTGAAAGCAACATTTCATGCCAGTGATGCAAAAACAATGTGCATTCGTGAGTGTTAACAATCTTCAAAAACAAAAGGCTTGGTGTCATCTAGTAACCTCACTTGCCAAAGCCTCTGTGGAAATATAGTCAAAGAAATGTTTCCATTAACAGTTCGATATCCAAAAAACTTATTCTAAATGCATTTCTGTTCTATAATTGAGCAAGAGCCTTTTAACGCAGCTGTTTTTCGGGCTAGCCTAGGGATACTCAGCAAACACTATGATATACAAGCGATATGTTTTTCTAATAATTCTAACTAAATAATGGAAGACTCACCCATGAACAACCGGAAAGCATCCGGCAACTCGCGCTTTTGAGAAGCATAGAACATCCAAATTTTCTCCGAAATATACAACCCCGGGTCAACAATTATGCGTTTCAAGCTCCGAGATCTACAACAAATAAAGATAGAACATTGTCAAAAACTAGTAAACAGCGCCTATAGAGTAGGAGTAGCCTTACATAAGCTTTTCTGTGCATTGCGTAGACAAAAATAATTGATAAAGGAAATGAGAAGTCCATGTGCATACTCTTTCCAGCCAATGTAACTTGTGTGGTTCACAAAATTGAGATCTTTCGGCAGGTAGGACAGAATGTGAAGAAGATCTGTCAACCCAAAAAACAAAAAACGAACAATCCACATCACAAAATCAGCGCAAAAACTCAAGAATCCGGATGAAAAATTACAGAAGTACCTACCGTCTTGTGTAACGAGAGGGTAATCGGCCACCGAGAGATTGATGAACCAGTCCCAATTCGCAGAAAGGCGGAGCAGAATGGAAGCACCGTGAAGCGTAGAGGAAAGAGGCGACGAGCCTTTCGGGTAGGCGAAATCGGCCTTTCCAATGACATTGACGTTCTGGGCTGCTCTGAAAACGGCGATCGAGCGGACGGTGACGGCGAGGAACTGGCGGTCAGATTGGGGGGCGGAGAGGTCGAGGTGGAGGAGGTAGTGGTTTCGGGGATGGTAGACGGCGAGCAAGAGGCGGAGGATCCGGTGCGGGTCGGATCCGGAGATGAGGTAGGCGATGGAGGGAGGCGGCGGCGGGGGGGGATCGACGGAGTTGGGGATGAAGAGGCGGTGGCGGCGGGCGGAGCTGGGCTGGGATTGTCGGTCCGGGAAGAGGTACGGGTCGAGTGGGGGAGGGGGCCGGGTGTGTGGGGTGGAGGAGAGAGAAAAGACGAAGAGGAGAGAGAAGAGGGAGGCGGCGATTATGCAGTAGAGCGTAGTGACTCTGTTGTCCCCGGCGACGGCGGCGGTGGAGGGAGGTGGCGGTTGGGCTGGACTTTGCATTCTTTCCCTTTTTGGCTCTTATAGATTGATGATGGTTTGCTTTATTGTCTCTTCGTTATATACCATTGTATTTGTTGCCTTTGGATTCACAATAGGCTCTCTCTCTCGCTCGCTCCTATGCATTTGCTTGCTCCTCACTCACTCTCTATACTACAGACATATATATATATATATATATATTTATGGTTTCACATTCGTAATTTCCAAATCTAGTGTTAGTTTCAACCAACCATGCAATATTTCATTGACCAAATACATATTTTGTCTCCCATTTGTTTATTTAGATATTTTTTTTATTATTCAATTACACCTATAAATCATATAATTTTGAATCAATTATATATATCGTCATAATTGATCTAATAAGTGCAATGCATATGCTCTAAAATACTCAAATTACTTTTTAGACTCATAGAAATCGACCATCATTTGTACCATAACTTCCTTCTTCAGTGGCTTACGACGAGATAGGTACATACCATTGGAAATGGAGATGGCAAACGAATGTGTTAATAGTAAACAAAGGTGAATGCAAAGGCGAATGTGGTAGATGCAGGTTATCGTCAATCAGGAAAGACAAAAGGCAAAAAGACGACTTCGCCAACAACTCCACCTCTATTTTCTATCTTCCCCAACTCACGTTGACTTGTACCTATCGCCTTTGTACGTTGTCTCTTGGCAACTTGTATTTTTTTCATTGTCAACCACTAAAAAAAAAAGTTAATGCAGATATGGGAGTTGATTTGCATACACGTGAAAGGTAATTTGGGTAGCACAAATGCATTACACGTGCTAAATCAATTGTGATGAGATATGCAATTGACTTAAAATTACATAACTTAAGGATATAATTTAAATAACAAAAAATTAAAGTATTTAAATAAAAAATATATATAAGTATAAGGCTAGAATATGTATTTGGCCATATATTATTTTATGCCAAGCTAGATATAAGGCCGAGCAATATTTTAATTAAATTAAAATAATTAAATTACGTTGATCCACGACTCAAGCTGTAGCAATTCAGTTATTTTACATATAATTTTTTTTATTATTATTAATTATACATATAAATATATTAATAATGAAAACAAGTATTGTAATGTTGAGGCCCTTATGGCATAAGTCAAGCATTATATTGGGATTCGTATTAATAAATCGTGAATTTTATACTCATTCTATACAGTAAAATAAAAACTCACACTTATTATTTATCTTTATTTGTTGAAATTGTGGATACAAGCTATGTTACATAGAAACGGAAACGAGAAATATTTTTTATAGGAAACGAAACGTGGAAACGAACAATTTTTTTAAAAAATAGACATAAATAGATTCTAAAACGAGAATAAAAAACGTTTCAAAATAGAAAAACAATTTTTATGGATTATTTTCATGCAACATGGGATGCAAATGAGTGAAACCCGTGGAAGGGCGGTCATCCAAGTATTCTGATGTCGAGATATTGGGAAATTCTATTTGTAACCATACGTTTTGCTTTTCACAACCCATTTTTAATATTCCTAAAATACCCTGAAATGAAAACTCATATTTGCCCTTCATTTAAATCTTTGACACTCAACCACCCATCATTACTCTTCACGCGCGTTCACTCACTTTCTCAATCACGATCACCATAGCCACTTTACTTACCCATTGAACATCGCACAACCACTATCATTCAATACTTAGCATTACGTAACCACTATTATTTAATACTAAATATTGCTCAGGCTAATTTTCCTCGCCATAACCAATTACCAGTACTATCAGCAGTTACTACTAGCGATGGAAGATTATTATCCATTATTATTTACGTAAAGTTTGACGAAGAAGATAACGAGTATTCCTATTCCTGTTTTGTCAAAAAATAACACAATTTACAACATCTATCACTAGTTCAATAACAAAATTTACATATACATAGAAGATGGATGAATTAAAAAAATAAGATTAATTAAAAAATAAAAAAATACGCCTTGAAACCCACCCGAACTTCGGGGTTCGGGAATGCCCCGAACCTCTGGATTCGGGGGCTAGGGGATACCTCGAACCCCGGTGTTCAGGAAATCCCGAATTTCAGGATTCGGTAAGCACCTCGAATTCATAGATTCGGGAAAAAAATTTTCTCCTGAATCTATAAATTCAAAAAAAAATCATTTTTTCCAAAATTATGAATTCGGGAGAATGAAATTCTCCCGAATTGCATTACATAACATATTATATAATTAATATAATATTATATATGTTATATAATAATATATAATATGCATACTATCCATTCTCCCGAACTTCAGGGTTCGGGAGAATGTAAATGTGTATAATATATTATATATTATAATACTATTATATATTATAACTATATACATATATATATAATGATTTTATATAAATAATTTCAAACGTATATAAATTATTCTAAATGATCGTGCCCCAAATATTTGGATTAATATTATATTTTTTTTGAATTAATGTTGCTTTAATTTTAATTTTTTTTGAGTTAAATACAAATCATAATAAAATTATATTTATATTAAATTTATGACATTTTATTATAAATTAAATAAAGTTAATTTAAATAAAATCTAATAACAAATACTAAAATAAAATATTATTACAATGGGATAAATTTATTAAATAAAGTTAATAAAATATTATTACAATGAAGTTCGGGAAGCCCCAACCCCCCGAACAGCGGGGTTCGGGGAGCCCCAGCCCCCCGAAACTCGTTGTTCGGGAGTTGGGGGTTCCCTCGAACACTGAGATTCGGGGGTGCGGGTTCTCTCAAACGCCTAGGTTCGAGCGGTAACCAAGCATCGGCCGGCTTATAGGAACTCCGATGAGTCCTAACACTATCGCATCTATATGAAATCAAACTAGAAGGCAAAATTTTTATCTGGTTACGCGATTTGGGGGATTCCAACAGGCTATACGAGACAAGCAAAGTGGGCGAGGCAAGCAAAGTTGGCAACGCTGTCACAGAAGAAGAAGAAGAAGAAGAATATGATTTGATACACGTAGGCGTAGTTTTTAAGGGTTGAGTGTGTGGAGGGTATATTTGACATGTAAATTGTTGTAAAAAATAATAAGTGTGACTATAAATAATAAAATTTAATATTTTAATTAGACTAATTACGAATAACAAATTCTATGGTTGCAAATAGAATTTCCCCGAGATATTTTATGTTTGACCTTTTTGTAAAATTGACGGTTCGACCCCTTCTACCCCACCGCACCGCCTTGGGGCTCCGACATTAGTCGGCAACAAGTGAAGATAATATGTATTGATCACGAGAGAGAGAGTGGCCATGGCGGAGAACGAGAAGGTCCAAGAACATCAGCCGGAGTGGGCCCACGTGGCGTGGGCCCACCTATCGGCCGTGAGGCAGCGATCGCCGCTTGTCCAATGCATCACCAACTTCGTCTCCATGGATCTGATGGCCAACACCCTCCTCGCTGCCGGCGCCTCGCCGGCCATGGTCCACTCCCTCCAAGAGATCCCCGACTTCACCCCCCGCACCGACGCCCTCTGCATCAACATCGGCACCCTGACGGCCGATTGGATGCCGGCCATGAAGGCCGCGGCGAGGACCGCCGTGGAGTCCGGCAGGCCGTGGGTGCTCGACCCGGTCGCCGCCGGGGCGTCCACGTTCCGGCTGGAGGCTTGCCGAGAGTTGGTTGGGATGAGGCCCACTGTTATTAGAGGCAATGGGTCTGAGATTATAGCTCTCTCTACAGCTTCTGTTGGATCCAGTAAGGTAACACACACACGCTTCATAAATTTTATCTATGGTGCTTGAATGGAATGATGGATTTGGCTTTAGGAGTTGAGAATTATTGGCTTCTTACAGGTGTGTGTTTGTTCAAATGTTTATAGAACGGATAGCTCTGTGATTCTTATTCTTTCAGATGGCTTTCTAGGACTATCCAGATTACATATGAGTTTGAATCTTTGCTGGTTGGTGATACTTTAGATTTGATGATTTTGTGCTATTGAAGGTTTATATTTGGATATATGATTATAGCTGCCAGTGTAAATTTGATTATTTTCTATTGTTGAAACCATGTTAGAATAAAAAGAAGGATGAAATTTGGTTAAGGTGTTTTTCCCCCCTCTCTTGGTTGATTTCTTCATTAAAGCTGAATCGTTTAGTCTTCCTTTTATGGTGTGTGTTGCTCTAGATGTTTCATTGATGTAATGGATAAGTTGTTCTTTCTTTGTGCATTAGTTGGAGAATTTTATGAATGTTTATTTTGACTTCTATAGGAGATGTCGCCAACACTGAATTAATGTTCTTTGTGACTGAAAGGATTACGCCGATAAGCAGCTTGCAGCAAAGAATAGCTAGAACCAGGGGCTTTGTTAGCGTCCTGCAAGGACCTGTAGGTCAAGTCAAATTTTGTCCTTGGACTGACCAAAAATTGAATATCTTTGAGAGGGGAGGGAGGGAAAACCAAACAGGAAGAAGATGGCCTTGTCCTCCTCTTGATTCCTGTGTTGAAGTCGGACATCAATTTTGAGGACGTATGCCCTAGGATCCCTTATTGCTTTCTCAGTTGAGGAAATTCCTTCTTTTAAGTGGGTATTCAGGCAATTTGCAGGGGCTTTATCCTTGACACTGTTGGGACGTTCTTAGCTATTCTTGGAAAGATCTTGGGCCCTGCTGAGCCTTTGATTTGGTGGCTCACTCATATTTCAAAAGAGGTCTCCAACGCGCTTTCTGCCAGTAGCTTCCAGGGTCAGGCCCATTTGGCTTCAGGGCCACCAGATCTTTGGGATGTGCCACATGGTAGCATTTGTAGGTGGGGGGAAGTTATTTACGAGAACGTTGATCTATAACTTAATTGATGCATAAATGGGATTGAAATGCTCTGAAACTATTGTAAAAGATATGGATTAGGAGGAACAGAAAGGAAAGCGATTTTCATTTGAATCATCCTGGCATGGGCTTCTCTTGAATCTTTTTGTGGCAAAACACTTGGAAATCACATGCCAAGGATTCATCTTCAACTATGCTCAGCGCATTCATGGAGTCTTTTTTGGAATCTTTAGATTTTGTGAGTTGTGATAATGTATTTTGAAACCAACCCAAACTTTAACAGTACCTTTTCTTCTTTCACTTTTATTTCTACAGATGAGATGTTTTTTTGTTTTGTAGGGTGTAGATAGTTCTCATGAATCAATCGATGCTCTGCAAGCAGCAAAGTCTTTGGCTCAAGCAAGTAGCTGTATTGTTGCTGTCTCTGGAGCTGTTGACTTAATTACAGACGGACAGCGAGTTGTTGGAGCTCAAAATGGTGTTCCCATGATGCAGAAGATTACAGCAACAGGATGCTCTGTCACTGCCCTGATTGCTGCCTTTGTTGCAATTGACCCATTGCATGCTTTTGAAGCCACAGCTTCTGCATTATCCATTTTTAGTATTGCTGGTGAGGTTGGAATGGACATGGCTAAGGGTCCAGCTTCGCTACGGATGCATTTGATTGATTCACTTTATGGTCTTGATGAAGCTGCCATAGTTCATGGTGTTAACATCATCAGCTTGTTGTGACACATTTGGAGTAATGTAAATGGTATGTAACCAAAACCAGCAAACGTATCAGTTACTTGAAGTTTTGTTTGAGCAGCAAGAGGGTGATTGAATCATTAATTTGCATGCTAAGCATCATGTCTTTTATGATAGGAAATATTCGATTGCTAAGGGGCCATTTTGACAAACCTTTCTCTTTTTAGTTTCAGTTTTCTTTTTTTCTTTTTTTTTTTTTGTTGTTTTCAGTTCACAAAATGAAAACTTAACACATTGTTTAACAATTTTGTTTTGTTTTCCGTTTTGCATTTGATCTTATTCTTTTTACTTGTTGAGGGTGACTCATAAGGGTTGCGAATGAGCCCACTGGATGGAAGGGGTCACTGGTGAGTTTGCTGGATGGGAGGAGTCCTGGTGGCTTCACTGTCATGGGGAAGGACTGAGTCACAGGGCCTGTCATGGGGAGGAGAGAGATTTAAGGGTTGGGGAAGGGAAAAAACAAAGAGAGGAAGAAAACTACTGTGATCAAAAGAAAACAGGCAATCAAACATTGTTTTTTTTTTTTTTACTAAGGGTGTGTTTGATAGTATGAAAATTCCATGGAAAATGTCCCATCCAAGGAATTGGATTCCATCTTTGTTATTTGACACACTACATTTTTCATGGAATTAAATTTCATGGTATGACCATTAAAGCATCATTTGGCCTCTTTTCCATGGAAAATTCCATCTAGGGGAGGTGGTTTTTGTTTTCCATGCAAGTTGGAAAAGAAACTTTTCCAACTAAATGCTATCAAATACACTCTTAAGGTTTTGAAGATGGAAACTAAAAACTGAAAGTGGAACTCCAACCAAACGGGCCCTAACTTATTCTCTAGAAAAATTTAATGACCTCACTTCTTGTTATCTAGAAAATAACTGCTTTCTACAATTTTTTAGCGTAACATGTGATTTGGAATCCTAAAAATTTCTTCCTAACTTGCAATTCAGAGTAATATTTGATTTGCTGATTGTCGACGTTTAATTTCAGCCAATCGTGATTCGTTTGGGCCGCAGTGAGTGAATCTAAGATGCAAGGGGAAGAACAAGGTGGGGGAAGAGAACAAAAAGGTTTTCACGTGGTTGGCCAGAACGATGCCTACTCCACTACCGTATCGTACCCTGATTATTATTCCAGAGTGGTGGTATCTGATTATTCTTTTCGACCCCCTAATGATATTTCTGATCCCCCTTTATAATGAGGGGCCTATACAATATGCATAAGATATAAAAATAAAAAGATGACATAATGGGGGCAAACAGTCATTATCTTCTGCATAAAACCGGGAGTGGAGTCCTCATTACGAGGAGCATGATTTGCCTTTGGATAAAGTGAGTGGTCCCCGTCTCAGGCTTTTTAGTAGCCTTGTTACCTATGCGAGCTGAAGGATTTAGGCCAGCGAGCTGAGCGGTTGGGCTAGCGGACTGGGGGCTTTATCGGAAGTTCGTTGAATAGATCTCAAGGAGCTCGCCAGAGGTCTTGCCTAGGGCAGGTTAGGAGCTTGCACGGGTCCGTGATATGAGCTCGGTATTTCAGCGGTATGCGAGCTTTCTTTGATGAGATCGCTTGGACCTTCTGGGCTTCAGGCGATTGGGTTGGCCCACTGGACTGAGTCTAGCCCATAAGGGGTGATGCGGGAAATACGTATAACACTGATATTTACTTATGTTATCCACTTGGAATTTGTGGGAGAAGCATACAAAATATTGTTTCTGAAGTATGAAATCTGCTTTATTGTTCTCTTTTTATTGAATGCTTGTCTGTGTCTTTCTTTCTTTTTATTCATTTATTTTTATTTTCATGTCAATTCAGATTAATATTTTTTTGGTTATATTTTTAGTTCCAAATTTTATAGGTCATGGCAGAACCTAATTTACTTTCATATTTATCTGTAGCTCTAGCACTAGACTCAACCTAGGAGTTTGATTGAATCATATTGCCAAATATTCACTGAGCACTTGAAATTAGTTTTTGGACACTAATCTAAATCTAGACGAGAACATAAAAAATCCCTTCATTCATACCACATTGACAAAGAGAAATTACAGACCAAGAGCACATTCACTTTCACAGGCACACGAATCTTCAATCTCCAGAACAATCTCAGTAATCCAAATGGACAGTGATCCTCAACAATGTCTCTGCACCATCTGTGACATGCTGACCAGGCGGTATGAGTGCTCGCAACTCTGCAAAGCCGCAAGCATTTTTAAACTTGCCAGTCCCTCCAGTTATCGAGAGGCATGACATTGCGCTTCCTATCTTGTAAACACCGAAGAAGTTGAGGCTATCTCCATATTCCCCACCTTCCATCATAGCAGTGAATGCCATCATTTGGGTGGTTCCATCAGCAGAGCTTGCAACATAAACCCCTTGGGCTTTCCCCAGTGACTGCGATCCCAACTCCGGAGCAGAGGTTATAATGTCATCGATGACGGTAATTGTTCCGAATCCTAGTCCCAATCCATCAGGTCCTAACTGGGTTGACACGGTATTACCATTGTTGTTCTGATTTCCAGCAAAATTTGTACCTGCTAAGCCAGTTCCCAAGGGAATGCCATTGAGGTTGAGAGTCGGGACTGCACCATTGGCATTAGGGATGACCACCCCATCTTGCGGAGGAAGGAACCCGAGTGGCCTAGCGAAGGGCACTTGCCCGCTGTAGATGTTGCCTAGCAAGCCGGTGACCGGCCTTGCTGTTGGGTTGCTGCCCCCAAGAATGTCATGCATGTACAGCTCAAGAACCAGCGCTTCACCCGCTGTTGTAGGCTCAGTTGCAGAGACGGGGATCACCACACAGGCAACTGCTATTAGCAGTGCAACGAAGAAGTATAGTGTTGATTGCTTGAACATTTTGCAAACGAATGTATATGAGAGATTGCAGTGGAGTTCTATTTGTAATGAAATATGGAACTTCTTGTGTGAGATGGAGATGCGCTGTAGGCTTGGTGTCTATATAATAGGTAATAGATGGGAACTATAAGCTTGAGGAGTTGTTGTGAGGCTTAATGAGTGGTGAAGTTGTTGGTGCTGTTTCACCATTTTTGTCACTTTGTTTTGGTTTCCAATTAAGTTAGTGTTTTGGGTATAACAGAACCACATATATGTACAAATTTCTCCATCGTTTATGGATTTGATGAAGCTTTTCCACTTGTATCGTGCACAAAAAAATTTGACCCTTCACTTGGACTATTGGAAAAATTGACCATGAGTTTTGGGTATATAGTTTGACAAATCGAGAATTTGTATTCTTTAATTGAAATTCAAAAAACCCTTGCACTTACTAATTTTTTATAGTTGTGAAAGTTTGGACGCATTGTTATACGATTGTATTTTTTTATTTGAAACTGTACGTATTTTGTAATTTTGTAATTTTTAGTATTTCATGTTGTATTGGGCCACATCCCTTGAAAATTGGACACAACCCAATGGGCCCAAGACAGTTTATTTAACACCTCTAACTTCAGTTGCTCTGCAACACAAGCTGCATAACCTCGATTGTTTCCTCTTTAGAGCCAACTAGTTCAAGCAAGAAAAACAGTTCTAATTTTACGGAAAAGTAGAAAGAATCATTTCCTTCATATCTTGATCAATAAATTTGAATTTGAATAATAATTATTCATCAGTTACTTTGGTTGGAGGCTTGGAACTAATGGATTTGCTGCTAAAAGATGAAGAAAAGAACAAAAACAATACAAAGAAGAACAATTATGAACCTATCTATTTATGCTACAATCTGTTTTGAGAATTCAACTCAGGGTTCAGCTTATCTGCCTTCTTGGTGCACTGGCTCTTCATGGTCCACGACTTTGGTTCGTCTTACGGCCGGGTAGATCAATTTCCATACTGCATTTGGACAAAATAGAGTGAGCAAGTGAATCTGTTAAGAGTTTAGAATTTAGGATAAATCTGAAGTGAATTGACTTACAATATATGGTGGCTGCAAACCACTCGTTAACAATTTTTACCCATGTACTAGCCCATCCAACATCGATAATCCACCTGTTGTGACAGAATGAATGGAGCATGTCAAGTGAAGGATAACTGATTACGATGGAAGGATGGGAACAAGTACTGGTTAGTGGTTCCTACTTCCTGGTTGAGCTGTTGAGGTTCCAACTGATGAACAACATGGCAAAGTACATGGCTCCCAAGGAGAAGATCAAGTGGAAGAATCCATACTTGTAAGGGATGTCATCCTCATGTTCGGCTTCATCTTTGCGAAACTGGACATTATTTCAAAAGTAGTCATTATTTCTCAGCCAAAAGAGAGACCTCAGATCTTTTCCCATGTAACCAAGTACTAGACTACACCGAAAGAGAACACTTAGAACTTTGTTATAAGCAGTCATCAGTTAGCTTTGTCTTGTTTGGGTGGTCTTCTTTACCTGAAATGTTTGTGAATCGATCCCTGTCGAAAAGGTTGCCATGACAATTGCAAATATAGCAATGAGGAAGCCCTGGAAGCAGCACAAGGGAAATGAAAATGAGAAGACAGAATCAGTAGAGTTGACTATGTCACTTTGCGCTTTTCTTTCGGCAAAAGACAGCTATTGCAGAGAAGAATGATTTGCCAGCAAAAATTCGACAAAAAACCAAAAGTTGATACTAGAAAGTCCTTTAACTCTTACGAGTACAGTGGTCCAATCGCCGTGTCCATTCTGTGTCTTCTGTGGGCTGCATTTCTCAGTGGCAGGCTCACTGGAACAAAGGTGATGAGTTACATCCATCAAATTAAACCATAGAACATAGTCATAAGCGAGCTACACTGTAGAATTATGCATTACTGTGGTCAAACAATACAATTTTCTATAAGGTTTAGGAAAACCGAAAAATCTGTTCATCATTCTTGCAGTCTCCCTAAATTTCACATCAAATCAACTGTAACACCAAGTGGAAGAAATGTGCATTTCTGTAAAATGATTGATTAATTGCTATCAACATGTATCTATGCTTCCTATACATTTTAAGGTTGAGATTTGCTATAAACTAATCTATGTATGAGATAACTAACCTCCTTATGGCAGACCAACAAAGGAAAACAGCATAAGAAGCCATGATTCCAGAAGATAAAATGCCTCTGTTTACCTGCTCTAAGCATCGAATGAACGAGTCAGGTGAAGCGCATGCCAACAACGACTTAACCAAAGAGAAAAATAAAATGGGCAGTCGTATACTGTAGTAGAAGACTGGTAACAGTGTTATTCACATGAAAGTTTAAATGTTTTGAGTAGTGAAAGGAGGTAAAAGTGTTTTCCTCATACAGAAGGTCTTGAAAAACTTACCTTTGAGTGCAAGGATATGACCATCATCACTACTAGCAGAACTGCAGTCCATGTGATGAAAAATATGTTGAGTGTGCAAGAAGGTCTAGGAGCATAGAGCGAATACATCACCCCGATTCCACATACAGAAGCAATGTAAAATACTGTTGATGCAAATAACCCAAGGAAGCAACTGTAGAAAAGAAAAAGAAACACAGAAATCTCAGGGTTAGAGATTTGTGCAGGTCAGTAAAGGCTCCGAAAACACAATGGGGAAGAGCAGGTATCTTGTTCACTGAATTACTCAGAAAGTGTCTTGTTCAGAATTCGTCGGTTTTCCTTTCAAACCATACTCCACTTAATGCACATTAACTTCAAAACGCAAAACAGTTCCACCAGATGGATACAAGGGGAGGCTTATACCTCTTGTTCCTTCTTTCATCAGGCATCCAATAATTGTTCCACCATGTAATAAACTCAATGATACTTATCAGTTGAAGAATAAGAAAAATCCTGTCCAGGATTAAGTAATATATATATCAATTACAACGTACAAGTAAATAGTAATGCCACTCAATGTACTTTAACAAGTGTTTTTAGTCCCAAACAATGCATTGAAGATGACTGTAGGTTAAACAATATATCAGTGCTCTGTAAGGTGAAAGCATTTGAGTAGAATTATTTTAGAGATTACCCTGCACCAATGCGAGCTAGCTCACCTGCAAGAAGAAAGAAAAACGATTCTTGTTGAAAAACGCAGACAAAGGGGGTATAAGAGCTCTAAAATGAAAGCTGGAACCAGAAGAGAGAACAAATTCCAACTGTACAGAGACCATCTTGCACAGAGCTTTCATTTCAAATCAAATTATGCACTAGCTTAGCTCTCTCTTGCTCTCTCGCTCGCTCTCTCCATGAACTGTCACCTATAAAGATAAGGAGATTAAATCTAGGGAAGCTTTCTTAGGATTTCAGAGTCATGGATTAGACTTACCATATAGTTGAATGAAATCTGAGGGGAAAAGAAATGGAATTGTCAGAGAGGCAATCAACAGGATACACTTCAATGACCACAACCTTGAATGCCATCTGTTACGAGCTTCATACAGCTTGCTTGTGTTACTTGTTGTAAGAAACATTACAAAGAAAAATATCTGAAATTACTGTCAAGGATTCCTCATGTACAGTTCAAGTTCAAGGATCAACCGATGGACTCTTATGCCTATGATCTCACTTTGCACTTGTGATGAACCATGGTTGCAACCTTGTAAGTTGTAAAAGTCAAAAATACCATACAGTTTGGCTCATGAAAGATTTGCATTTGCTGAAATAAAAAGGAGAAGAGATGATTTCGGAGATCTTGGAGTTCGATGTTTAATTTCCTTCTTTCCTTTTTCAATGATTTCTATATGATTCCTCAGAAAAGGATACAAAGCAACCTAAACTCACACGAAGGACTCCCATGGTATGAGCACAATCATATCCCCCAATGCCGCAAGCTTTTAAATCTGCAGGAAACTCAGAAAGGAAGACATTGATAAGATTAGAACATCATGGGATTTAACCATTAAGAAGGACTGAGTTTTTCTAGACATCCAGAACAATATAGGCTCATCAGAACCATAAACAAAACTTAATAACGCAAACAAGACAAATCCTTCAACCAGCTGTTCAATGCCTTGCTTCCCTGGGGTTTTTATTTAAGGGATAAGGAACTAACTGTAAGAAGCAAAGATTTTAAATGGGGAACATTGATTCTTACAATTTGGAGAAGAAGCATTTAACTTACAATGCAGTTCTGAGGAAAGCTTTTGTCCATAGTCGCGAACGCACCAGGCAATAAGGTTGGATAACAAGAAGATAATGCCATACAGATATCGGGCCCGCAAGGACTTCTTCCTCTGTGCCGATAATCCTTGTAATGGACCAACCTCAGAGTTGCTTGATTTGGTTTCTACCGCCTTGAGTTCAACTGCTTCAGCTGGCTCAGCCATTCTACAATCTTGAGGAGCTAAACAACTGTCAATGATGCTTTTTCATATAGTACCAATGTGATCATGAAGAGGAATTCTCCAAACAAGAAATGTACATCTTAAAGATATTCTAGATCAAGCATTGGAGAGTGATTCAGAGCTAAGAAACTTATTTTCAATGGAGGTATTGTTGTAGAGAAAACAGGGAGCCTTCAATGGATTTCCAAAATTTCTGCACCTACCCACCAACCAAAATACAAGTTCATCCACAAAAGAAGCTAAGATTTCGAAGTTACATCAAGCACAAGCAAGAAGCAGCCAGCAGTTAGCTGCATCTCTCCTCCCCCATAGGAGGATGGTTGATCTTCTGTATGAACAGAGAAAAGAAAACCAAAGAAAGAATGAAGAGACTTTTCAGCACAGGTTAAGACTTAATAAGAACCCTTGCTTTACTTGGCAATTAATCCATCAGAAGAATGAAGTTTACTAAGAACAGTAAACATGATAATTAAAGAAAATTAGAGCAGATAATGAGTGAAGGGGAAGCGAACTGAGCGTGGAGCGGCTTGTGAGCTCATTATCCCTCGAACTCTACATTAATTTATCATTTCTACTTTAATAATATGTCATGGTGCTCATGTGCACCAAGCCCCCAAAGGCTCCAGCGAGAATGATTTTCATTTATTTATGATACATAAAGTGAAGTTGTTGATTTTCATGAATTCCCCCACCCACCACCCCACAATAAATACATAAATCAACTGGTGAACGTGATAATGGTATTTGGGATTCATCACTATAATTCTATCTTGATGCAAATATCCATAAAAAAGGGTAAGACTAGTTCTCTTGGTATAAGTTTTAATACTTGAGTTAGTATAATAAATAAGTAATAAATATATATGAACACTATGAATTCTATGGTTTAATTGCGGTTTCCTGCCTTTATACAAGTGAAGTGGGCTAAAGACTTGGAGTTATTATTTCTAAGATTTCAAGCCTTGATTATCTTTTATTGGAGGTAAATCCATAGGACTAAATAGAGATAACGTCGGGGTCCAAATTTTTCAGAGATGAAGTGAATTGGGATATCTAAGTTATCTTTGATACTTCCATTCATGGTTATTTCAAGTTGGAGGATAATTCATCGAACCAGATAGAATTAGAGCTAGCAGAGAATCCTTCTAATTAAATAGATTTAAAAAACTCATCAGATCAAATGGAGGTAGTTGTCTTTAAGGCTTCTGAGTTCGAATATTTGCATATAGGGGTTGGGTTCTTCAAGAGTTAGATTTTGTGACCTTATCTATTAAATCTGAATTGATAAAAAAACAGAAATTATTTAAATGGAAGGACATGTGTCATCTTTCTATTAGTTGTAAATAAAAATACATGACAAGATGAGATTCGTGATTTCTAGAGAGAACTCAATGAATTGGGTATTCCCCCATCAGAAAGCTTGTATTACAGATTGAGGCTCTCACACGCCACCTCCTTTTTATTACACTGAAAGGAACATCGCGCTGCAATTCAAACATTCAACAAGCAACTGGACAAAAGATTTGTTGAAACCTTTTGGTACCCAATGAGAAGACGAATACAAGTATTATATATATATATATATTTGATCAATGAAATGTTTGAATGTTACAGTAAATTTGTATTGCCCACGAGTTAGAATACATTAAGATTTAAGAAAGCTCAAAAGTCAAAAAGTGGTTCCAAGTTAACACACAGCTGTGCAGCCTGCCCATGCACTCCAGATGGGAAAGAAAGATACTGATTGAGAGATGGGTTTGTGTGATAATGAAGATTGGGGGAGAAGAAGACAAACAGAGGATGACAAATGGGGCAGTGCAGTGCTCGAGACTAATTACATTTCTTGCTAAGGATATATATATATATATATATATATATGCACAACCCATTTTGACTACTTCTCAATGTCAGTTCAAGCAACTATCTTTGTTCTTCTTGTAAGGGTTGGAACTTGGAACGGCATTGATAATGGTCGGACTCAATCACCTTGAATTTGTCCATAAAACCCTATAAGTAAAAAAATTACTCTCTACAAATTAATTATTCATCAATTATCATGTAACTGTTATTCTAGATTAATTATTTAACTCACATCGAGAAAATTACACTCGTAAATGATGATAAATCAAAATATCTTGAGCGCTTCATTTCAACGTTTTCAAAACACAAAAAAGTCAAAAAAAAAATTCAGGCTATTTTTATAATTTTAAAAATATTGTGGGCCCATTTCATAATATTAAAAAAAATCATAAATGCGTTTTCATCCACAAAAATGTTAGAATGAAAAAATTTGGTAAGACCCTTATATTTTTTTTATTTACTTATTTCCTTAAATTTCTATTTTTTACTTTTTTAAAAAATTTTATTTTCCTATTTTCATTTCTTATCATATTCGTTTTTCATTTTTTATTTCTATTTTCATGCAACTTAGCTCATAAATAAAGAAAATTAAGGAGAAAAAATATTCTAGATTTAAAAGGTAAAATAAAATTTTAATTTATATATATATATATAATTTTGATCTTTTAGGAAACATTGGTTGGGTTGCAATGTTAATATGACAATTCAAATATAATTATTATCTAAGATTCACCTATTTAATTCTTTCATCGCAATAACTTAATAGAATATCTCCCATTAATATATTTGAGTTGGCACGTGACATTGTTTAATATAAATTCTATATATATATATATATATATAATCCTATAAATAAAGGATGTATTAATCAATGGTCGACGTCTTGAGTTATCTTCATATTTGTGAGCCATGGCGAATCACATTATGTTGAAGCTCCTCGCCGTGTTCTGCATCCACGGAACGATTCACGCCGGGAGCAACAACGTCGACCTTCCGCCGATCAACGAGAGATACTGGATTCATATTCTCCATCAAGCATCGCCGGCCGATGAGCTGACACTGCACTGCAAATCGGATGACAACGATCTGGGCTGGCAACACCTGACGGAAGGTCAGGAGTTCCAATGGAGCTTCAAGATGAGCGTTTGGAACAACACCGTCTTCTACTGCAGCTTCTACCTGAGAGACTTAACGCAGTTCTTCGATGCTTTTAGGAACTCGTTGAGGATGTTCTGCGGCCACCATTGCTACTGGTCGGTGAGAGAGAATGGCTTCTTCTTGAGCGGCGATAACTACACTTATCACAAGAGGCATGACTGGGAGCATGGTCATGGCCGCCTCTCAGTCTCTGCTCATCAACTCACTGTTTGATCCATCAATTACAACTTCAACTTCACCCGCTCAAAACGTTATAGTACATCATAATTCTCCGACTCTAGCCTGAAATAGCTTTGTTTAAACAGATTGATAAAAGGGCATTTTGGAAAAATCAAAATTTCACATAGCTTCAATTTGTGTGAATACCAAATTTGGTATTTATTGGGTGATACTTCAAATAATGTTAAAATTGTATTATAATTCAGAGAGGTCATAAGTTTAATCTTGGTAACACAATTAAAGAGGACATTAATGAAATAGAGAAGAACTTTAAGGGAAACAAATTAAGGTTTTTATCTTATTTGTTAAGGGAGCTTCAATGGAGTGACCAAAAGCAGGGGTAACCCTACCCTAAGTAGCATATGTCTCATCTTATTGCTTCCCCCCTCCACAAACTGAAGTACACTGCTCACTACTCGCTTAAAGGAAATTCTATTTATGACGAGGATTTTACTCTTCGTAGTTTTTTTCTGTCAAAATTTTTCATCATTTTTCAAAAATCCTATTTTACCCTTCTGTCACCCCACCATATCATCTTCCTTCCTTTTTTTACTCTGCACAGTCACTCCATCTCTCTTTCTCTCTCATTATATCTATTTCTTTCTCTCTCACACCCATCTTTCCATCTCTCTCTCCCAATAAACACACACACAAATATGTATATATATATATATACACAAACACACACAAAGATAATTTATTATAATAAAATAAAATTAAAAAATATAAATAAATAAATTATTTTTAAATATTTGTATTTTAAATAATTATAAATTAACTAATTATAAATTTTAAATTATCGTGAGTTAAATTTTTGATACTCAAAAAAATTTAAAATTAATTAATTTATCTTATTAAATTACTTAAAGATACATATACTTAAAATTAGTTATTCAATCAACTAATTTAATAAGATATATATATTTAAAAATTAATTGAATTTATTTAAAGATATATGTATCTTTTTAAAAATAATTTATTAAATAAATTCAACTAATTTATTTTTAAAAAGAATTAACTAATTTAATTTATTTAAAGATAGATGTATCTTTTTAAAAGAATTAACTAATTTATTTTTAAATAAATTCAAATATGTATCTTTTTAAAAATAATTTATTTATTTATATTTTTTATTTTTTTTATTTTATTATAATAAAAAATTAATTAAAAAAAAAAAACTTCCCCAAAAGCCAACTTTTGGGAAACACTGGTTCCCGAAAGCTGGCTATTTAAAAATTAAAATTAGTTATTTTATTTGATTAAATTACTTAAAAATACATATACTTAAAATTAGTTATTTAATCAACTAATTTAATAAGATATATATCTTTAAAAATTAATTGAATTTATTTAAAAATATATGTATCTTTTTAAAATTAATTTATTAAATAAATTCAACTAATTTATTTTTAAAAAAATTAACTAATTTAATTTATTTAAAGATGGATGTATCTTTTTAAAAGAATTAACTAATTTATTTTTAAATAAATTCAAATATGTATCTTTTTAAAAATAATTTATTTATTTATTTTATTTATTTTTTATTTTCTTTTATTATAATAAAAAAATTAATTAAAAAAAAAAACTTCTCCAAAAACCAACTTTTAGGAAACACTAGGTTCCCTGAAAGCCGCTTTCAGGGAACATTTTGATAGTAAAAAAAAAATTAAAATTAGTTATTTTATTTGATTAAATTATTTAAAAATACATATACTTAAAATTAGTTATTCAATCAACTAATTTAATAAGATATATATCTTTAAAAATTAATTAAATCTATTTAAAGATATATATGTATCTTTTTAAAAAGAATTTATTTTTTTATTTTTTATTTTATTTTATTATAATAAAAAATTAATTAAAAAAAAAAAAAACTTCCCCAAAAGTTAGCTTTCAAGAAACCCAACGTGCCCCGACTCCCAACTTTCGAGAAACGCTCCCCCGACCTTCAGGCTTCAGCTTTCGAGGAACTCAACGTTCCCCGACCCTTACCTTTCGAGAAATGCTGGGTTCCCTAAAAGGTGAAGGTCAGGGAATGCTGAGTTCCCCAAGCCAGCTTTCGGGGAAGTTTTTTTTTATTTTAATTACTTTTTTATTATAATAAAATAAAAAATAAAAATAAATAAATTCTTTTTAAAAAGATACATATATCTTATTAGTTGGATTTATTTAATAAATTATTTTTAAAAAGATACATATATCTTATTAGTTGGATTTATTTAATAAATTATTTTTAAAAAGATACATATATCTTTAAATAAATTCAATTAATTTTTAAAGATATATATCTAATTAAATTAGTTGATTGAATAATTAATTTTAAAGTATATGTATTTTTAAGTAATTTAATCAAATAAAATAATTAATTTTAAATTTTTTTTTACTATCAAAATGTTCCCCGAAAGCCAACTTTCGGGGAACCAGTGTTTCTCGAAAACTGGCTTTTGGGGAAGTTTTTTTTTTTATTTAAATTAAATTTTTTTATTATAATAAAAAAATATAAAATATAAATAAATTTTTTTTAAAAAGATACATATATCTTATTAGTTAAATTTATTTAATAAATAAATTAGTTAATTCTTTTTAAAAATAAATTAGTTAAATTTATTTAATAAATTATTTTTAAAAAGATACATATATCTTTAAATAAATTTAACTAATTTTTAAATATATATATCTTATTAAATTAGTTGATTGAATAACTAATTTTATGTATGTGTATCTTTAAATAATTCAATAAGATAAATTAACTAATTTTAAATTTTTTTGAGTATAAAAAATTTAACTCACGATAAATTAAAATTTAAAATTAATTGAAAAATTTATAATTAGTTAATTTATAATTATTTAAAATATAGATATTTAAAATAATTTATTTATTTATATTTTTTTAATTTAATTTTATTATAATAAATTATCTCTTTGTGTGTTTGTATATGTATATACATATTTGTGTGTGTGTTCATTGAGAGAGAGATGGAGAAATGGATGTAAAAGAGAAAGAGAGATAGAGTGATTGTGCAGAGTAAAAAGGAAAAGAAGATGATATAGTGGGATGATAAAAGAGTAAAATAGAATTTTTAAAAAATAATAAAAAATTTTGACAAGAAGAGACTGTGAAGAATAAAACCCTCGTGATGAATAGAATTTCCCTCGCCTAAATGTGTTGCCAATTATGGAAGAAAACAAAGTCCCTTTTGTCATTCAACAAATGTAAGTTGGAACCGCTAAAACCAAGCTTCCTTTCTATCCTACATTTTCTTCTCCTCCAACTCCAGCAAAAGAGTCTCTCTCTCAATATGATTACATTTATCATTTCCCTCCACGAATGACGAATGCTAGCTAAAATGGCAGAGCCACCACTGAGCTTAGTATATGTTGAATTAATTAATAATCCATGGGAGGCATTGCTGGGGATTCCTTCTCATCCTTGGGGAGCTCGACCACAATTGCTTCGGTGGTGGTCATCAGTGCCGACACACTGCATGATATGCAAATTTGACGATGATGCTCAGCCATTTAGCGTCTCATATGGCAGCAAAACAAAACCCAGGAAGAACAGAAACCGGAACTGAAATCAAAACAGTTGATTTTTCAGCCTACGTACCTTGCTGCATCAACCAAAGCTGTCCTTATCACTTTTAAGGGGTCGATGATGCCAGACTTGACCATGTCCACGTATTCACCTGGTCGGGCAAGGGCAGAGCAAAACGGGTGTTAATCACATATTAGTATCAGCTGAAAGTGACGTTTGCGGTGATATGGTTAAACATGAGAACAGAGAGGCATCTGTCTATGACCTTTGGCTGCATCGTATCCAAGATCGGGGTTATCTTGCTCCAATAGTTTGCCGACAACAACAGCACCCTCGACTCCAGCATTAGAAGCTATTGCATGCACAGGCGTCTGCAGTTGGAAGGTTCATTCAATTATTGGTTAGCGGCCAAATGAGCCCAATAGACCTAGTACAGGGGCAATAAAGTTCATAAATTTCATATTTTTTGCTCAACAAAACAGGCAAGGAGGGGATGATATAAGTGTAGACACTTGCTATAACACGACCTTAACAACTGTCATTCTTGTCAGGCCGTGAGGAGTTACAAAGCTGCTCGCTTATGGTGTTTGGGTATGAAAGTACTATTGCTAGTGGGTTCATCTCCATAACACCACAAAAAGAGATAGTTTGCAAATCAAATTCACGACCTCTGCACCTTTTTCTTTAGGCCACCACACTTAATCTGAGGCCACTAAACTTTTGTCTTTCTTTGTTTCTATAGAATTGCTTCAAAAGCAGGCTCATTAATTTTGAATGCACAAAACAAGTCCTCTCAAAAAGGCTTTCTCAGAAATGCAGACGATATCCAAAAGCAAAGATGTGGTCCCTACAGCTTTGCTGAGTTTGTAGTCCCTACAGTTCATTCATTGCTGGAAATCAAAGTTTTCATACCTTGAGTGCATTCTGAATAATCTGAACACCAATCTTCTGATCAAAATTGGCTGTTGAAAGCTTATCCAACTCTTTCGATGCGTAAAGAAGAGCAACTCCACCCCCTGTGATGAAACATCCTTTTCTGAAACTTTTCATTTTGACTGAACTAGAATATGCAGAAAATGATTTGTAAAGCCAAAATCACCTGGCACAATCCCTTCTTCTACTGCTGCCTTTGTGGCATTCAAAGCATCAGTTACTCTGTCCTTCTTCTCACCTACTTCAGCTTCACTGGCCCCTCCAATCTGAGATGATACAGATTTCATCATTGTTTTTGCACAGGTTAATAATACCAATCAATTTAGAAACTTAGCTAGCCAGAGAAATTTGAGTCTGCAGCATTTTATTTGAATATATGACAAAAAAATGTTTAAAAGTAATGAGCAGACCTTCAATACGGCAACACCACCAGAAAGCTTAGCTAATCTCTCTTGCAACTTCTCCTTGTCATAATCAGAAGTACTCAATTCAATTGCTGACCTAATCTGCAATTAGGATTATAGGCAGCATGATTAATCTATAACCAGAAGAAACTTCAGCAGACTTTTGGCTGTTTGTTTTCAATTAACCAAACAGTCAATCACATGCACAAAGTTTGAACCAAGAATTCAAGTGAGGATATCAGTTCCCAAAGAAGGAAGCAAACACCTACCTGTTCACATCTTTCCTCTAAAGCCTTCTTATCACTAGCACCATCAAGAATTACAGTGTCATCCTTGGATATTGTGACCTGAAACAAGAATTGATTAATCCGCAAAAAAGCTTACATAACACAAGATGGTGATGTCAAACCTACAATGGCATAGCTCCTGAACAAAATTGATACCTTAATTCGAAGACTGGACCTATAACATAAATCTATGCTAAAGAAGATGGATCCTCCTCCCGAGAAGCACATTCTGAAAACCTATGAGCGTAACTTAAAAGTGGTGGTAGAGCTTTACCTTCTTGCATGAGCCAAGCATATCTATGTTTACATTCTCCAAATTCAAACCAAGCTCTTCAGTTATAACCTACATTACGTAAGATAGATGCATTAAACCATGGATCTGCAACACAAGGATGTACAGAGGAGGACATGAACATCACAATGAACCTACATCTCCCCCAGTGAGAGTGGCAAGATCCTGCAGGTTAGCCTTCCGGTTCTCCCCAAACCCAGGGGCTTTTATGGCACAAACCTATAGAGATGCAAAATACACATAATAAGATTTTTAAAGATACACAAAACACCACACAAAAAAAAAAAGGTCTAGCAACTTTCAAAAAGACAGCACAAAACCTTTATCCCAGCACGAAGTTTATTTAGAATGAGAGTTGCCAGTGCATCACTTTCCACATCTTCTGCAACAATCAACAGGGGCCTTTGTCTCTGAAAAGAGAATAAATTATCTTATTAACAAATTGCTCCTATGTCATCTTCCTTGAGGCATTGATTGATCAAAGAGCTGTTTACCTTCAAAGCCAATTCTAGTACTTTCACAACAGCATTGATACTTGAGATTTTCTTCTCATGGATTAGAATTAGAGGGTCTTCTAATTCCTACCAGAAGAAACATTAAAAGTTAGCCTGAAGCAACAATCAGCAAGCTGGTAAAACCACATCAGACAATTTTGATTGAAGTTTGTACACCTATGAGAAGAACTGATATGTTGGTAATATATTCATATAATGAAACAACAGAACTCACACATTTCTGGTTCTTCTGATTGGTGATGAAATATGGGGATATGTAACCCCTATCCAATTTCATCCCCTCAACAACTTCCAATTCGTTATACAGTGTCTTGCCATCCTACAAAAGCCTTTGTAGTTAGGGACCAACGTCTTCAGGACTTGAAGCAAATTTTAAGCACTATCTATAACTGGACCAATAGCATACTATAACATGAGCTAGTGGTAAGGTATCAAGATAAAACAGTTATTAACGGAAACATACCGCAATGGTGATGACACCTTCCTTGCCAACTTTCTCCATAGCCTTTGCTATCAGCTCACCAATTTCTCTTTCGCCATTTGCAGATATTGTACCAACCTATTAATAATACATTTATACCAGTGACCTTGCATGTTAGAAGAGAAATCATTTTTCCAAACAACTTTTTAGTGCTTCTGCTGCTTGTTAGCAAGTCCTTTGTAGTCAGATAGACTTTAAAATTTTAATGACAAACCTGAGCTATTTCCTCAGACGTGCTAATCATTCGAGCCCTGCTTTTCAGGTTTGTTACCACGGCATCGATAGCCATGTTGATACCTCGTCTTAGGTCCATTGCATTCATTCCAGCAGCAACTGATTTGCAGCCTTCAGTAAATATTGCTCGGGTAAGGACAGTAGCACATGTGGTACCTGAAAAAAAAATGGGATTCAGTTAATTAAGGTTAGAACCCCACAACTTGATGGTCAAAGCTCCTTCATGCAATAACCAACACACTCGTTGAATATGCTACAGGTCTAACTGAAAGCTTTCATTGATCAGAATAATCAAGTTCTTTCATGATTCCACCAATGCATTCAAGGGAAAGAAAAACAAAAACAGATAAAAGAAAAAGAAACCTTACCATCACCAGCTACATCATTTGTTGCATTTGCAACCTGTTTTACAAGGCTTGCTCCAATATTCTTGACCTTGTCCTTAAACTCAATGCTCTTTGCCACTGTCACACCATCCTTTGTCACTTTTGGGGCACCATAACTTTGTTCAATCACCACATTGCGACCCTTCAAGAAGAAACACGCAAACCATACTTGGGAAAAATGAATTTAAGAGAAGCTACTACCAAGCCTAGCTACAGTTTTCCCTTGGCAAAGGAGTAATGTAACAAGAACAAACAAAAACATCAGTGAAACAGAGCCACCACCTGATCCCTCTAGTTTAACATACCACAAATGAATCAAAAAAATCCAATCAAACCCTCTTCAACCAGCTATATATCTCAGCTTGTTACACAAAGTATAGAAAACAAGATCAATTACTGTAGATGTGCAAACCAACCATATGTCAAATCTAATATTTGCAAGATATGTATAGGAAATTATAGATCGCTATTTCAAGATTCCATCTTTACATCAATTATCTTCAAGTCTTATGGTGCCATTCCCAAAAGTTCTGATCATTCTTGAGAGATCACATTCCAAAACGAGTGTACTTAGCATTCTAAATCAATGTGGACCAAATGCTAACACAACAAATCATAGTGATTAAAGCTAGACTGAACAGGCCTATTTGGTTTGGGAGAAAAAAATAGTCTTTGTGGAAAAACAAAAGAAACAAAAACAAGAAGGTGAAGATTTAAACAATTGATGCTTCCTTTTCTTAAAATCCCATATCTTAGTTAGTTTTTTGTGTTCGTAATTAGTTTGTAATTATGAAATTTGAACATTTAATCAATTATTATTTGTTGTCATTTTAATATTTTTGAATATTAATAATTGCCAATAATACATTCATATAACCTGAGCAGTAGTATCATTATATTACATAAAACTTCTGAACAACAGTTTGGTTTGCGAACCACCTGTCAAACAACTGAACTAATACCTTAGTCGGTTTAAAATTGAACCATCACATACAATTACCCAAAGATTTGATACTAGCTTGTTGGTATCAATAAAATCTAACGAAAGTAGACCTCTAGAATAAGCCAAGTCGGGGCAAAAGCATAATCTTCACAGAGATAGTGGCTAGAGTATAGATAGATGCAAAAAGAATAAAACAACAAAAATGAAAATAACTGAAAAATCTTGAAGATTACCTTCGGGCCCATAGTTACTTTAACAGCATCAGCGAGCTCTTCAACACCTCTCAGCATCAAAGCCCGAGCCTCCACTCCAAATCGGATATCTTTGGCCGCATAGTTTCTGCTCCAGCTCAATCTACCACCAATCTGCATTCCACCAATAACCCAATACCCAAATGCATTATGCATATACACATAGATTTTACAAGAAAGAGCAAAACAAAAAAAGACAATTACAATCTGGGGAAAACAGAAATGACTCCAAAAATCCAGAGGCCATAACAATTACCTGATGGGTGCTATTTCTGGCGACCCTGCAAATCAAGAAAACCAATACTCTTAGAAAATGGAAGTTCACGCATCGAAGTGATTAAAAAGATTAACGCTCAAAGACAATTACCGGGCCTTGGAGGCAAGGTTTGCAGCGAAGCGGTACATCGTCTAGTTGCTAGGAAGACGTGAGTGTTTGTTGGAGCAATCCAGAGAGAGAAGTGTGCCGAAATGAAAGATCAGAGAGGAGAAAGAGCTGTGAATATAAAGTCGGGGAGAGAAGACTCTAGAAGAAGAAGCTGCTGGTTCTAGGGTTTTAGGGCTTCCAAGAAATTTCAAGGGTTTAAGGTTTTGGACAGCCTTTTCATTTCCACAATCAAGTGATTTGGGTTTTAGTGCCTTCAATTTCAATTTAAGGATCTAGGGTTTCTCTAACCCTAATCCTAAATTTTATATCCATAAATAAATTTTATAAATTAACGATAGATATAAATTTATAATAATTTTATATAATAAATAATAAAATATTATTAATTATAATTTTATATTCTTCAATTTATGAGACTATTTAACATTTCATTTTCTTAAAATTCTCTCAAAATTTTTTGAAAAATTTAACAAATTTTTTTTAAAAAAAATATGTATGTATATACCTTCATATTTTTTTCATTTTTTTTTCTATTTTAACATGGCCGTCGTCAAGATTGTTGAAAAAACAATAACGCCCGCTAAGATTGGTTGCAATTGTTTACTTGTGACAATTCGACCTACTAATGACTCTTAGAGTATATTTGATTGGTCATATTTTTTATAAAAAGTGATCATTTTTCATGTAAATTCTAATTTTAGTAGTATTTGATTAGCTATATTTTTCAGGTAATATAAAATCTCATTTTTGATCATGTAATAGTCAATTCTCACTTTTACTTGAAAACAAATACTTAGAGGTGGCTTGGCAAAGAAATTATAGGGAATTGGAAATCATCTCTCTTCTGCAAATCATTGAAGACTCGCGAAGCTGAAGAGAAACTAGAAGGAGAAGAAGAGCGGCCGACGGCTGACAGTCGACAAAGCTAAGGAGAAACGTGGTCGGCGATCACAAGAAACAAGAGGCAGCGACGAACTAAGCGAGAGAGACAGTGAGCGATCGAGGAGTGAATGGCAATAGCAATAGTGGCGATGGCAGCCATGGCCATTAATGGCAACGATGGACTAAGCGAGAAAGAGAGATAGAGAGCTACAGTGAACGGTCAAAGAGTGAACAACGATGGCATTGGCAGTTCCTTCATCCTCAAGCTGGGTGTATGTGTATTTTTGTATATATATTTGATTTTTTGAATATTTTGTGTAGTATATTTGATTTATTTTTAGCCAATTCCTTAGAATTCAATAGCAATCAAATATGTGAAGACATTTGTCTTAGATTGTTTTTGTACTTAGTTTTTTCTTGTATAAATCTGTTAGCATTTTTTACTTGATGAAATGAGTATTCCTTTTGTTGTTTATAATTGACTGGAAGTTGGTTATTTTTCAATCAGGTAGGGTAGTCGGTTGTAACTGTCTTGCTCGCCTCTATGATTTATAAATAGGGGTTGGGAGGGCTCGGAAATGGGTGTGAGAACTTTGGGTTATCTTGTGAGAGTTGAGTGGATGTGCTAGGCTGAAGAAAGGTTATTTTGTATTTCTCTTGGGATTTTCTTCTCTGTTTAGTCTAGGGTTTTAGACTGAGGAAAAAAAAGGATTTCCTAGTACATGTAATTGCTGTAAGGATATCAAAATAGTGGAGTTTTCATGGGTCTAAGGCAGTTTGAATGTAGGTCTCATTTATGAGACTGAACTAGGATAAAATCTTATGTTTTATTGTTGTTTTCTATTTCTATTCTTGTATTTTCTATTGAGTAATTGTGTGTCTGTTTTTGGGGGCATAATCAGTGAGTTCTTGAGGGATAGTTTATTGTGTGTGTGGCGGTCTTAAGGTCAACAAAATACCGAAAGTTGAAAAAATATTACAATTTCTAGGTAAAAAATTAACCCAATCAAATACCTTCAATTAATATTTTTTTAAAATTTAATTCTAAACAATTCAATTGTCTAGAAAATATTTTCTTTTTATGCAAATTCTATACTTGCAATTAAACGCATCATTAATTATCTGAATACATAGAATTCTATTCTTTAAATAAAAAACTTAAAATTAATTAAACATTTTTATAACTTTTAATTTTATTTTGATGTTTTATGAAAAATAAATAAGATAACGAAATATGGTCAAAAGTCAAACGAGATATCGAAGAAAATGTTAAGACAAATTTTACTAATTTTGCAATAAACCATTTCTTTCTACCTTGAAGAGTTCTTGTGTTTGCATTGAAAAAAGTTTTTTTTAGCCTTAGAAAATTATCGATAGAAGCGAGAAAAATTGATGTAAAATCTTTTTGGATAGTTAAAGTTTACGTTAACGTTAGTCGAATTTTATGGATTATGTTAACTTCTAGTTAAAAAATAAGTGATGTTGTGCCGTGTTAGTTAGATTAAGAGGTTACATGTAATAGATAAGTGATCACTTAGACAACCCAACTTTGTTAACTAGATGCACTGAGACAACCCAATTGGTGAACACCGACACGACTAACACAACATATAAGACACATGACTCGATAGACCGACTCAAAAGGCAACTAAACCAAACCAAACCCATCTATAGAGCACTAAACAACGGAACACAAGACAAGAACCTAGACAGTCTTGATCCGAAGCCCCAAATGGCAAAATCAGAGCAAGAAACGAATCAAAGAACCAATTTCTGGGGCTTCATCTGAGATCACCATCTTCACCATCTGTTATTCATGCCACTGAATGATTCACTTGAACCGATTAAGGCATGATTCTAAGCACTTGAGGAGGTTGGGGAAGCAAAGAAAAGCAGCTCTTCATCTCGTTCAAACTTGGCCATGTCATGCTCCTCCAGGTTAACCCAAGCCTCTATGCCGTCGCCTGATTTGGTGCTCATCAGAATAGCCAGATTCTTGAACGCCTGAGACCCCAAGCCCGCCCACGCCGGCTTTCCCCACCCGAAATCCGCCTCGTAGACCGGAAACTTGCTGGTGCTGGTGAAGTAGAAGGGGAACAGCTCTCGCCGTGCTAACCTCCCGGCGAACTCATAGATCAAGTTCAAGTAATCGCCACCGTCTTCGAACTGTTTCACATAGTCATTGTTCATCGATCTTATCGAGTCCCTCATCTTGCTGATGAGACCACTGCCTCCTTCCTCGCCGCGCAGTATTGCAACCGCCGTTCGGCTCAGATTGCCAAAGTAAGTCTCCGGCAATGGGGGGCTGGTCCTCCACCGGAGGTTCACTGACTGGTGCACGATGTAAGACTTATTCGAATCGGGTTCTTGTGTGGCTGCCACAAATCTGCTCCAAATGAAGGCCGAAACAGCCTCCACTCTGCTTGGCCATGGCTGGTTCTCGAGGCCTTTCGTGCCGCCATATTTCTCTTTGAGAGCAGCCATGGCTGGGGCGGCGAAAACAAACCTTTTCGCCACAGGTTTCTCTTTTATGATCCCAACTCCTCTGTTGTCACTGGGGATGTTCATGGGTGGGAAAAGCTTGGCGCATTCAAACTGGGGAGAAACTAAATCTTTCTCTCCATTGTTGGCTGCAGCCCAGCTGTTGATGAACATCACAAATGAGAAACCATCCCCGATTGTGTGTGATGTGCATATGCCAATGGCCATGCCGCCGCATTCGAAGCTGTTGACTTGGACGCCGAGGGGAACATCGCCTGAAAAGTGAAGCCGAGAGAGAAGACATTGAAATGGTAATGAATCGGATAGCATTGAATGCAGACACAGCTGGACGTATATAAGTTTTATGACAATCTAACATAGGAAATAGATATATATATATATATATATGGAAAGATATTAAAATAAATATTCTCAAATATTCTCGCACTTAACCTGTACTGGTTGGGTCGAATGGGGCTAGTTTGTTGAGTTCGAGTAAGTTAGGGTTCTGAAGAACATCTGAGAGCTGGCATTTAACTCGAGTTTCTAGGTACTCAGCCCCCTCATCGTTGCAGTCAACAAAGAGATTGCTTTTAATGCGCCCAGCAAGAGGATAGAATCGACTTAAGGTTTCAGAGAGGGACTTTTTTAGGTTGTCACATCGTTCTTGATGATTGTTGGTTTTGATATGACCAGGGTTAAAAGGATAGAAAAGAAATCGAGTCATGTAAATTTGAGGGGAAAGCTGGTCAAGAAAAGAGAGTTTCAGATGTCGAAGATGGTCAGGGGTTGGGGAAGATGGCTTGATGACTTCTCTTTTGGTTACCGTAACCTCCATATCTCCCCTGTGGATCTTCTGCAATTTGTGGTGTGCAATGGATTGTCATTGGATTCTTAAATAGAACTTAAACCATTAAACCCAAAAAAGAAAAGCTTTTAATATGTTCATTTATCAATTAATGAGATTAATGTATGGTTGAACTAGCATTTATTTTTATTTACCAGAAGTGGTGAACAATTGATGAAAAAGGCAATAAGTAAATGATGTTGTTGGAAATTGAGATTCAAAATATCACACGCTATACTTTTGTAATTACGAGTTTATTATCCCTCAAAAAGTATTTTAATAATCAAATTAGTACTCAATATTAAGAGAATGGGCAATAAGACCAGGTAACGAGGAGGTCTATCAATGAGCGTGGGTACCTCCATAATTTTAGAGTGAGACTTTTGATGGTACTCGATTCATGTTTTTTGGATTATTAAGAAGATTTTATTAGATGAAAATGACTTCTCCAACGAACAAAAAGATCTTAACGTGTGGCATCTTACAAAGGGGATCATGTTTCATATTTGGCAATTGGCCTATTGCAAAAGGAGAGGTAGATAAAGAATCATTCATCAATAATTAATGAATGAATCATGTAAAAGCTTAATTGAGATTCGATGTTGAGATAAATCTCTCGATTTAACTTTTGAGACTTAAGTCAATAAGGTGTGAAAATAAATAACATGCAGTATGTCAAATTTGTTCGACGAATTTACTTATGAAGTCTAAATCTTTTTATAAGTAAAGTGAGACAAGATATTTAATATTAATTCTGAAATTCTTGAGACAAGATATTTAATACTAATTCTGAAATTCTTAAGTTCAGTAGTTATAGATTAATAGTGAATTTTCTCCGATGAATCAAGATAATAACAAATATTTTCAATCAATTTCGAATTCTCCACAAGTTAAATTCATTGATTTATTTCTTAAATCTAGATTTGGTAAATAATCATGTATGACTAAGAGTGTGTTTAATTGACATGAAAACAAATATTTTTCAATCAAATTTCAACTTTGGGTGCTTTGATTGGTAACTTTTTCATGGAATTTGTTTTTCACCCAAGTACAAAAGTGTCATGTTTTCCACGAAAACAAAAAAAAAAAAAATCAATTCTTAGGGGGGAGTGGTTGGTTTTGATTTTCTAGAAAAGTTGAAAAATATTTTTTTTTCACTTTGTGCAATCAAATACATTCTAATTTATTACTAGAAAATAAAAACACTCAATGGTTCACAATTTGTTATTTTTTAAAAGTAATTTAATAATTTTATTCTTTTAAATAATTCTTCATCAAAATTATTATCGAGATAGCATAATCATTAACCATGAAAAAGACGAGAAAGAAAATTACTTTATAAAACTTTATTATCAACATCATTAGAAGTGAACAAAATTTTGATTAAATTAAAATAATCAAATTAAACTAATCAAAATATGTCATTTGTTTAAATTTCGATCAAATCAATTTGATTTGATTTTTAAATTTAAATATTTTGATTCAAATCAATTTTTTTATTTAAAAAATAAAATAATAAAAAAGATCCAAAAGTCAATACTATGTCAATTTTTATCAAATTAAATAATAGAGAAAGGCAAATCCAAGAGAACCTCTAAAAAGATGCTATTTAACAAAACAAAAACTTGTTCCAACTTTTTTAATTTGAGCAATTATTAGATCAATTCAGTACAAAACCCACCAAATACTTGCTGACCCGGTCACCCCTAAGCATCATATGGTGGTAGCCCATCACATATAATATATAGGGGTATCTTCCATTTAGAAAGACCACACAGAATCAGCTGAAAAGAGCAAATTGGGGTCTGGTGAGCTGATCAAGAACATGGGCGAAGTGAAGCTCCATGGATTTTGGGCAAGCCCTTACAGCTGCAGAGTGATATGGGCCCTGCAACTGAAGGGCGTCAAGTACGAGTATGTAGAAGAAGACCTCTCCAATAAGAGCGAATTGCTTCTGCAGTACAACCCTATTTACAAGAAGGTTCCTGTGCTTGTTCACGACGGCAAACCCGTCGCCGAATCCCTGGTAGTCCTCGAATACATCGAAGACACCTGGCCGGACAACCCTTTGCTGCCACAAGACGCTTGTGCGAGAGCCATGGCCAGGTTTTGGATCAAATTTGGGGAAGACAAGGTAATCGTTGTTTCTGGTTCTTTTTCTCTTGCTACGGATTGATTGTGTACATGAATTAACCGGATCCAATAACCGATCTGAACCAAACCACCCCACCCCACCCCACCCACAAGCACCAAACAGACAAACCCAACCAGTCAAATAATCAATTTAATTAATTAGAACTTAATTACACATCTTTTGACAGGTAATTGGTGATTACATATCTAGTTTGATGAGATGTTTGATGGGTCGTGTTTGGTAGACTTCAAACTTGTTGTGCCCAGAAAGTCAAGGCATGCACCCTTGATACCTTAGCTCATGCCGTCGGTTTGACTGTTCAATTGAGGATTGATTAATGCCCAAATGGACAAGACTTTTGATATGGAATCATGGGATGTTTCACGCTAAATATATATGTCCACCATCTTCCCAGATAGTTCTCTAATTAGATTATGGCGAAACATGCTCACAGTTTTAGATTATGGCCAAACTTATATTTTGGTCTTTGTATTTTTTTATATAATTATTTATATTTTTTATTATTTTAATAATATCTTTATATATTTTTTAGTCAGTTTTTTTTTTTTTTTGTATTTTAATTTTTTTCATGATAATCCGAAATTTTCATTTGATTCGATTCACCCATGAATTTACATGTTCGAGTTAATGTAACTCCCTATATTTGACGAATCTGACGTCGTTTGAAAACTCATTGATTAAGTCTAAATATTATTGGTCCAATCTCGATCTTCTTTGCCCTTATCAGTTACCTGCATGCAGGGCCTCATCTTCTATGACTTATTTCGGTCTACGGAAGAGACGAAAGAGCAAGCAGGGAGAGAAGTGGCTCAAGTTCTGAGGACTTTAGAAGAGCAAGCGCTTGGAGATGGCAAGTTCTTTGGAGGGGACAGTCTGGGATTCGTGGACATATCATATGGATGGCTTGCTTACTGGTTTGAGGTGATGGAAGACGTTATAGGCATCAAAGTGCTAGAGCCAAGCACCTTCCCTGGCTTGTGGGCTTGGACCCAGAATTTCAAAGATGTTCCTGTGATTAAAGACAACCTTCCTGATCGCCAGCAATTATCCAGCCATTTCAAGCGCTTAAGGGTCATGTTTGCAGCAGAATCCCAGTAATTCATTGATTAGGAGTTAATCACACATCTTTTGGGCATCTTGTGATCAGTGGTGATTATATATCTAGATTGTTAAAGAGTTTTGAGTTTGATGTCTCCAAAAATCTGGATACGATGCGATGGTTGTGCCTTTTATTCCTTGAATTTCTTAAAAACCAATGAGCCATTTTGCATGGCCTTATGGACCTCTATGATACATAGCAACGTTTTGAGGGTATCATTTTGACATTTTCAAAATATTTCTTATATTGAAACGTCGAGAAATACCTAAAAAAATGTTAGATATAAGCCCTTAAGATTAGTTTTTAATGACACAAAGAGACTGGATCTTGTAATTCTTTAATTATTAATAAAAGATAATTTTATATTTTAATTTAAATTTTAATATGGTTTAAATTAAAACATATATTCATTAATATAATAAGGAATTTATAGCATCCTTAAAAGTTAAGAATATAAATGACGATTCATTCACAATTTATTATGATATAAACATGTTTATAGTTATAGAGTTTCTAATGTAGGTAGCAATAACTCTTAAAGACTAACACATTGTTTTTTCCCTTGTTTAGTATGAAATGCTGAAAATAAAAGTTGGTGAGTCTCTTGCCATTCTATATGAGATATAGAAGGAAGATGAGTTCGTGCTCATTACATGAACGAATTCATTGAATGAGACTATTAACATCGGATCACATGAGTCCTTACTCACGAGTCAATGATTTAATGTTAGCTATATACGTGCAATTAGTTTTTACATCTGAGATGATATAATTGTTTATGCATTGGTGGATTAGAAAATCAATGATTGTATATAATTGTTCTAATCAATAACAATTATGCATATCTATGTGCTTAATCTAGTCGTGCATGAGGTATATGTATATCAGACATGGAATTTATCATCTTAAGGTAGATAAGAAAAATATCCTATACGATTCAATAATCACTTGACGATAAATCATTGGTCAAAGTATTATGACAATGGGAAATATATTCCATGAGTTATGTCATATTACTCAAAAATAATTTTTAATTTGATCATATGACAAAATTGAGAGATTTGAGTTGTTGTCCATGATCTCATATAAGATGATAGAGGGCCGTATTGTACGAAGTTGTAGTAGAAATGTTCACTATACCAGCTTCATATTAAATTGAGTAGTAATTACATATTGTTAAATATCACTCATAATTTACGAAAATTAAAATGAGATTATTCTCGTTATCAATTTAATTTTGAACCTATAATGTTTCACACATAAAAAAAAAAAAAATCACTTTACAAGAGAATAAGGTTAAATTATAAATCTTATAAATTACTAATTTTGGAACGTTTACTTTATAAGAAATAAGAATATTAAAGTTGGATTAAGAACATAACACATAACTCTAAATATAATCTAATAGAAACTTTTGAGAAAAGTTTTTTTTTTTTACTTTTTTTCCTTCTTAGATCTCTCTTAGATCAAGATGATTTTGGGTAGACAAACTTGGCATTTTACGTTTGGAGGATTATACAACGAGTGAACATATGTTACAATCGGATTGCGGTGAAAAAATATTTATCTATTTTCTTCATCATTTAATAAATTGTAAAATAAAAAAAATGTGATACTTAAAATTAATTTTTTTACTGCGTATGATTTGATTTAATCCAACAGTGGTATCAGAGCTATTATTTTTTTATTTTATAATTTGTAATTATGTGATTCTTAGATAATTTTATTATTTTTGAAAAACACAGAATATGATAGATGAGATTTGATGCGCAAGTGTGTTGGGCGACATCGTTGCATGTAGGGAGGAGCCACTGCACGTAGACGCGTTAGGAAGTGCATGCAGATGTGTTGGGAGTCGCCACCTACCTAAGCACAAGGCAACCCTATGCCACGAGGCCTTTGTTGAGTGGGCCATTTTAAGTTGTAAGTCTTTTCGTTTTTCTCTAAAATATCATATCTTTAAAAATATTCAATTTTGAAGGTCAACTTAATACTCTAAATTTCATTAAAATATTATAAAAAATTACATTTTCATCTATAATTAAACACAATTTAAATCATAACTTATAATGTTCTATCACATACTTTTAATTTTTAAGAAATAAGTTCTAATAATTTCTAAGTAACAAACAAACTATATATAAGCAAAATAATTGTGTTGTGCCATCAATTTTGGAGGAAAAATAAAAATAAAAATAATAATAAAAAAAATATATATATATATAATGGCCAAGGGCTGGCCGCAAGGGCCAGCCCCACCAGTAAAAGACTCGCGGTAAGAGAGCCGCGAGTCTGGCCACAAGGGCCCACATCGCGCAGCCAATTGGCTGCTAGCCGCGAGGCTCGCGACCGCGTGGCCTGCGAGAAGCGACCTCGCGGCATGCAACCGCGAGCCGCAAGGCCCAATTGCCTCGCGGCAAATGTGCTGTGAGGCATAATTGCCTTGCGACAGCATTTGCCGCAAGGCAATTGTCTGCTGCGAGGCCCAAGTTGCCTCGCGGCAGCCCTTGTCGCGAGGCCCAGCTGCCTCGTGGCAGCCCTTGCCGTAAGCCTCAGCTGCCCGCAGCTACATCGTAGCAACCCTCCCATTTTCTTTGGTTTTAACCCACTGAGAAAACGCCACGTGTTGGCACCAGACACCCTTGAGATCCGTGCCCTATAAATACCCAGCTACAGGACATTAATGGGGACTTCCAACTTCGGTAAAACTTGTCACTTTGAATGCACTTTTACGATTTTCGTGAATAATCATTGGGATCCGAGACTGACTTTGGCATCGGATGGTCTTCGCGGGGAAGATTCCCGCGAGCCTTCTAACACATTTTTTGAGCATCAACAGGGGTCAAATCCTTGCGGCGGACCTAGCGGCGAAAGTATAGTCTTGCGGCGAATCTAGCGGCGAAGGTAAAGTCTTGCGGCGAGGGTAAAGTCTTGCGGTGAACCTAGCGGCGACAGCAAAGTCTTGCGGCGAAGCTAGTGGCAAAAAGGCTTGTGGCAAAGGCTAGTGGAAAAGTCTAGTGGCAAAAGCTTGTGGCGAAGCTAGTGGCCAAGGCTAGTGGCAAAAGCTTTTGGCGAAGCTAGTGGCCAAGGCTAGTGGCAAAAGCTAGCGGCGAAGGCTAGTGGCAAAGGCTAGTGGCAAAAGCTAGCGGCCAAAGCTAGCGGCAAGACCTTGTGGCGAAGCTTGTGGCAAAGCTCGTGGCGAAGCTAGTTGCGGAGCTAGTAGCAAAGCTAGCGGCAAGACCTTTGTGGCGAAGCTTGTGGCAAAACTCGTGGCGAAGCTTGTGGCGAACCTCGTGGCGAAGCTAGCGACAAAGCTTGTGGCAAAGCTAGCGGTGAAGTTTGTGGCGAAGCCTCGTGGCGAAGTTAGCGGCAAAGCTTGTGGCGAAGTTTGTGGCGAACCTTGTGGCGAAACTGGTGACGAGAACTAGCGACAAATCCTTGCGGCGAGCATCCTAACGACAACCTAACTTCACCCGACACCGAGCTCAAGTGGATCCCACATCACAAATTTTAATTGTTGTATTTTGTCAACAACAAATTGTGTATTGGATTTATTGATTTATTTCTCATCTTCTATTTTTATTTCTTTAATTCTTAAAATTTTTAATTTGAATAGTCCAAACGAGTCTAATGTGCTATAAATTGTGTTTATATGAACCATTATGAGAATGATGTCAAGACTACATATTCTCGGCTCGATTAGGATTGATATGGTACCTAATTTACTTATTTATATGCTTATTTTAATAAGTGTAAATGTAAATTTTATTTTTTTATATTTTATTATTTTGAACAAATTCAAAGTTAAAAAAGATATTTTTGATTCACCAAGAATAAGTGGTAAAGGAATTGATCGAGAAATATCACTTGTTCTTATTATAAGATCGTGATTGGATTCGAATATGTTTGGTAAGGAGAATAATCTTTTCATTTAAAAATAACTAAAAAAAAAAATTAGAAGTATTTAATTGGAATATGAAATATGTGACTAAATTGATCCTGGTTACTTTTCGGGATGGAGTGCAAGAAAAGAGGAGATTATTGACTGAGGAAATGAATCTAATGACTTCGAAAGAATTGAATAAAGAGTCTAATGATAAAAATCTCATATATGGTTACGTTGAGAGGCAATAAGATTGATTTATCTGTCAACTTTTCTATTATCACCCTTTAAAATTCAAACTTTGCCTTACGTAAATTTCTTATTTGAAATAAGAGTCATTTCCAATTCTATCAGTGTTAAACATAATTTTGTTTTCTCCATATATTTCTAGAGTTAATAATTTTATATGATAAATTATTGAACTTAATTACTTGTTATCGTTACTCCTTAGTTTTCTATTAAAATTTATCTTATAGAAATGCTCAAATTGGATCAGTAATCGATTTTTAGATTTAGTCAAAAACCTAATTAGTTATTTTTAATTACTTAAATTAATAGTTCGAACGACACTCAAAGTAGCGCACTTTTCATTTTCATTTTAAATAAATAATTAAAATCCATTAAAAATCTCCTTTAACTTGGCAAGGATCTAACATATCGGCCCGGCTCAACCCATCCGCTGACGGGTGGGCCAGTGGCAGGCTGGGCCATTTCACGGGCAGCCCAGCCCGGCCGGGCCTATGTAGGCTATAGTTGGGGTTGGGGAAGTGAATTTGTATACTCAACCGGGCAAAAGCAACGGGGCACCGAATGACGTTAAAATTTTGTCGACTGATGCCGCCAACGGACGCGTGTTCGCCGGTGGAACCACCGTGCGTCTGCATTCTGTAACAGCCCGGTAACGTTAACGTCCAATTATGCAAGTGTAACATAAACGCATAGCCACAATAACGAAATAAGAGAGAGAGAGAGAGAGAGAGAGAGACGGGGGACGAGAGAAGAGAAGAGATCTCTCCTGTTCTGTTCGAATAAACACTCTTCCGCCAACCTCTCCTCTCCGATCAGATCGGACCTCTTGTCTGCAAATTAGGGCTTTGTTTTTCTCCCCAATTTTTCAAATTTTCAAATCTTTTTGGCCGTTAAACCCAGCCCTTGCCTTTCGATCAATTCTTCACATCACGCCGTTTCGGTTCTCCTGGTTTGCATTTCCTGATCTGAATCGGATTCGCACGTTCTGGGGTTTGTTTGATGTCGATTCAGAGAGCTGGGGGAAATTGATGAACCAGAGGAGATTCGAGGTTGTGATTTGTGTGCGTTTGAATGGCGTCGGCTCAGGTTTTGCCAAATTCGGGCGCTTCGGCGAGGAAGCAAGGGCATCTGGAAGCTGGAAAGCGACGGGTAGGGTTTACTCTTGGATATTTGTTTGTTTTGATGTGCATATCAATTGAGTTTGTTTGTTTAGATTATCAAAATTTTGTTATTCTGTAATTTCGTCATATTTGTGACAAATGGGTAATAGGCGTCGAATGCGCGAGAAATGTGAGTTGATCCCCTGCTTGGTTTGTTTATGCACACCCTAACGCACCGATTTTGTCTACATGTCTACTTGTGCGCTTTTCTTTGTAGAATTTTATCGAAAAATTGGGGAAACCACGTGCTTGTTTGGTCAGACATACATTGTTGTTCATTTGGAAACTGACGTACTCGCATTGTTGAAGCCATTTTTGCAAGCAGTATTATATTGATGGACGATCTCATGATTGGGCGATAGAGACCTAGGAACTTTCCAGAAATACAACGTACTAGTCTCATTTCCTCATTTAGCAGGAAAATTAGAGTGCAGCACACATCAACTTGTTTCGTGGGCAAGGGAATAAAGTTTATAATATTATGGATGCCAGCTTTTTTCTACTGTCGGGCCACGTGTGACTATTTTGCTGGAAATGGTAGTGTTCTACATCAGCTTGCAGACACATGTGGTTCTTTGAAATCTGCCCATGTTTGATTTTTTGAACTTTTAGTGTAGGTTAAAGCTAGAGTATGTTGTGAGGTATTCCATGGTTTTGAATGCTACATGGAATGTTGAATCAGGAATGAGAATTTGCCTTAGAAATGATAATGGAGCATCTTAAGGATTTTTTTTTTCATGGAAAGTATCTTAGAGAAATTTTGACGCAGCATGATCTTCTGATTCATGGAAAACTTGTAAGCAATTACGGATCAAATCTATCCTTAAGTAAATTGTGGATCAAATCTTTCATTTACTTGTGTTTGACTTAAAATCTTCCCTAAGTAAATTGTTGTATTTTTTGTGAAAAGGCCAACGTTTCAAATTTAATGCATTCTGTTTTTTTGTATTGTCTTGCAGCTTGAAGAGTTCCGTAAGAAGAAAGCTGCTGATCGAGCTAAGAAGGCTGCATCTACAAGCCAAAATACTGCTAATGATCTGCATGAGAAGCAATCTTTAGATATTGAACATGTAAGGATTGCAGATTCTAGTGGAGCTGGAACATCTGACGGAATGGGCGAAAGCGAAGCAACTGAGTTTGCCCAGACCAGTGATATATGTTCTAGTGATGCCCATGCTAGTCCACCCTTGCCAACAGACCATTATAATTCATTTTCTGCAGAAACAATGCAGCTATCTGCTGTGGATAAAAAAATTAATAGGTATGATGAGTTACGTTCTTCTGGAACTGTAAATGTGAATCATCTCCCTCAACCATTGGAGAAGAATGATGACAACAGCATTTCTGCCAGAACCTTTGCAACACATACATATGGGCTTGTATCTGACCAATCTGATGCTTCTCATCTTCAAGTCAGCCTGGAAATTAATGGCAATTCAGGTCAATCTAATCATTATGGTTTGCAGGAAGCTCGTTCAAAAGATAATGGTAGTCTTTTGAAGGAGTTCACAATTTCAAGTCCTGCTACTTCTCATGTTACAGTTGCTAATTTATCTTCTGAGTATTCTGGTGGTATTCCACTGCAAAACAAGTTTGCTTATTCCAGCCCACTGACTAGTGGTCTGACATCCTTGTATGATGGTAAGGTGGTTACCAAATTTTCTTTTTCTCATCTTTTCATTTTTTTCTCCCTTGGCCTCAATCTTGGAAAAGAAACTGGTTAACACATTCTGTTTATTGTTGTAGATTTTAATCGCCCATCCACCAAAATGACAGGGTCTTCTTTTGAAGTTGGACAAAACATACATGCCATTCCAGAATCCAGTAATACCATGATTTCTGATATTGGGCAAAGAAAGTATGGTAACTCTCTTGATCATTTTCCTAGTGGAAACAGCACATCATTATGGCTGCCTGAATCTCAATCTGCTTCCAGTTTTGTTAGCAGAAGTTCATCTAGTCATGCCCCACTTTATCCAGCTGTAGCTGAAACAAACACTAGGAGATCCCGTCCATCTTTCCTTGATTCTATGAGTGTTCCAAGAGTTCCACTTACTGATTTAGGGAGAGTTGAATCATCTGCTTCTGAGACGTCATTTACTAATCCTGAAACATCTCAACCTTTTTCCAAGTTGATGGCTCTGAAGGAAGCTAATGCTTTTGAACCTTCTGTGACCTCATCAGTATTTGCTGGAAACGGGAATGATGCATATAGGCATACATTCAGGGAGAACAGTGTGGAGAGGAAGCACGACTATTATTCTCAAAAACAGGATGAAGACTTTGCTGCTTTGGAACAGGTTCATATTTCATATATTTCCTGTTGCTGATATACAATTAGTCTTTGGAAACTGTTATTCTTAGTTGACACATATTTGAAATGTGTTGATCTTATTTTTGTCAGGGTTTTAACCTAATCAGTGGAATCCTCAATTCCTCAAAGATGAAAATTGGCCTAGTTGTTTGTTCTTTTCCTTTTTAATGTGTCTGAAGTATGTTTTTGAAACAAGAAGAACGGTTTTGCAGCTTTAGAATTGGCTGCTTTATCTGCAAAAACCTTTTGGGAGATATTCTTCTTCATCCTTTTTTTCTGCTCTTTTTTTTTTAACTTTAGTGATAGGCACTGAGAAGGACTCCCCCCCCCCCCCCCCCCCTCCCCCAAAGGAAAAAAAAAAAAAAACTCTCTCTCTGTGGAATCCACACATCAAATTCAAACCTTTTTTCTTCTGCCCATGAACAAACAAATGGATGCACTTGAAATCATTCTAGATTCCTGGCTTGGTCATGCACTTAACTCATTTTTTAATGGTGGATTTTTAACTCTTTTAAAGAAAAATAATAATGAATCATAAAGGAAAGCATCTTGCTTAGTATAGTAGAAATTGCAAAATCAGGTTGTTGGCATCTGAAAATCATTGATATAATGATTCCAAAATTAGTAAGGATTTATTGGCATATTGTTTTTGTTGGAAGCAATATGGGATATTGGTTTTTCAATGAGTATGTGGGCATTTTGGACTTGAATATGCATGGAAACCTTGGAAAAAGTTAAATAGGCTGATGCTCAGGGCCCTTAAGTATCTGAATCCAGGTAGCGGAGGAAAGATTTGGATGATTGAGTTGACCTGGGCATTCAGTGAGAATGAATTGTTTTTGGTTGGGAAATAAATAAATATTCTGTGTGTTTAAGCCATTTGTGTGAGTAAGTTCCTATAATCCCCTCCATTGCTTTCTGTCCACTATTTTACACAGGGTTTACCTCCTTCAAGGATGTTTCTAGTTATGTGCTGTCACGACCTGGATGTAGGCAGACCCCCCTTCAAGGGTGTTTCTAGTTATATGCTGTCACGACCTGGATGTAGGCAGACATCCAGGCCATTGATGCAGCAGATAATTACCTAATTTCAGTCTTATTTTCTGTTATTAATTTCAGTCTTATTTTCTGTTATTTATTTTTATTATTTATAATTTAGCATGAATAGTAACTTACAGTTATGTACAGTAACTGGCAGTTACCATCCACTCTCCTTCCCACTACTTTATTCCTGTAAGAGTGGGCTATATCAGCCACTCGAGAGATTCATTTGGATTCATTGGAAAATCAGAAAGTTCAATTTCTCTCTTCTCCCTATTTTCTCTGTATTCCCCCCCCCCCCCCCCCCTCTTCCTTTCTCTCTATTTTCTCCCTCTGTTTCAGTTCTTTCATCAAAGAAGTTGCAGTCAGGCCAGGCTCCTGACATATGCTTGCTTATTTGTCAAAAAGGTTGTCTGGCTTTCTGACTATATTCATTCTTTTCCTAATTCTACTTTGTCTCTTGTAGCTTTGTAGGCTGCCTAGGTTTTTCAGAAGGAGAATAATACTTGTTGTTTCTTGTATGTTTTGTGTACATATGGGTTGTGAGTATACTTCTTATGGCCTCCTTTTTTGCATAGCACACTGTCCTGAGAGTATTTATATTATGCTAGGATATATACATGCAGAGGTTGGGACTGTTGGATGTGTTTTTGTCAAGTGCTCATTCCTTATATTACATGCATTGTCTTCCTTTGCAGCATATTGAAGATTTGACACAAGAAAAGTTCTCCTTGCAACGAGCTCTTGAGGCATCACGAACTTTAGCAGAGTCTTTAGCTGTCGAAAATTCCTCATTGACTGACAGTTACAATCAACAGGTTGGCTTCTTTGATAATTCTTGACGTACAAAATTTAGCAGTTTGTTAGAATGTAGCATCTGAGATGATGTTTCTTCCTATGTACATGGGGGCACTCTGCAATTATAGATTTCACATACAGCTATTTAGCTATGTAAATTGTTATGCACATCAACAGATGAATTATGAGCTACTGTGGTATACTGGTATGTATTTTTTGATTAACAAGGTTTTCCTGTGAAAATAAGCAAAATAGAATTGGATATTTTGGCTTACGAGAACTCCAAATATATATATTTATATATACATATATATATTATTTCATGGCATGTATATCTGGTGTTCAGATCCTTGGGTCTATAATACTTGAAAACATGAAAATATGCATGCAAACTAACTCGATAACTTTTAAGGTTTGACACCATTTCTCAAGGATTTATTTTCTTTGATGGTAGTATGCTTCAGGGAAACCTAAAGACACACTTGTGTTGCATTCTTCAATCTCATAATGATACTGGGAATGTTTGGGGAGCACCCTCTATATATATTTATTTTTGGTAAGTTGGAAACATAATCTGCCCCAGTTATTATGAATATGGACATAATGTGGTGAGAGTCATCATCCTGGTCTGGAAAAATTCCTGCAACCATTATTGGTTGAATCTATGGTCTCCTACTGAAGTTCTAAAGGATTAGTGAGCTTCTTCTTGTTTGAAAGAAATTTCCATTTGTGATCACAAACAAATACTCTCTGATGCCAATCCCTTTCGATTTGTTTCTTCCTGGTGGATGCCATTTGTTGTGACAAAAAGACAAGGATGGCAGGTTTTTAGTTTTACCTTTTCACATGCCTGATTTACAACCATTGATACTGCTATCTTATACGTAGGCCGTAGGATCTTTTCATCTAGTCTAGACTCCAGTATGCCATTATAAATTGTCCCCTTGTGCTTTTTGTTGATGGATTTCTCACCTTTACAGGGAAGTGTTGTGAACCAACTAAAATCTGACATGGAGAAGTTACGGGAGGAAATCAAGTCCCAACTAGTAAGTATCAATCATGTTCTAACATGAAAGTGAGTGTATTTTATTGAATTTCCAGCACTGGAATTTTTGTTGGAGCTTACTTTTGTAACTGAACTGGAATCTCTTTTATTCCCTTTCTTCCCTTTTCTGTATTCTGTTCTTTTTCATTTTTCTTTGGGGATAACAAGATGGGATTTTACATATTCAAAGAGTGGGAAAAGAAGAATACAATAGGGGAAAAGAAGTGAGTGGGATTTTCATTTTTCTGTATTCTGTAACTTTCATCTATTTTGAGTTTGAGACCATGCTATGCTTGATTTGCAGTTTGTTCTTTTGTTTTGCTTCTTTCATTTTTTTTTGGGCTTTGTTCACATTATATTATTTAGATCGAGTTTGAATGATTTTGAAGTTGTTTCTGCTTGATGGCTTTGCCATATAAAATTCTATAAAAAATCTGTCCTCATTTGGTTCTCTTGCTCCCTAAATGACTTTGAGATGTACTAGTGGGTCTTTCATACCCTTGTCACAGCAGGGAAATAAGGCCTGGTGATCCTTCCCCTGATTCCCATCACTTGGTTGCTAGTTAATCCCAAGTGACTGTAAGCTTCAAGAGCTTTTCCCAATTCTTAAGCATAACCCTGCAGAATGAAAATGTTATGTAGACAATACACACTCCCAGGTATCTCCTATCTAGGTGTAGAAAAATAGAAAATTGCAAGTCTTGGTGTTTTAGTCTCAAGTCATGGTGAATGAGGCTTTCTTGAAGAGCCCAGTAGGAATGCTTGGTTCTCAATGAGCAAACACTTCATCCTCACCACATTGTTTGGGCTTGATTGTAATACCCCAGATTTTTAAACTTAAATATGAGGTGATACTTAAGGTTATTAGGTTCTAATCCTTGAGGAAATATGTCATTTCAAGGAATTGAGGAAGCCTTGAGGGAAAAATTCAATTTCTGAACTAGTGGCAAAATCGTAAATATTGAAGTCGGGTAAAATTGTAATTTATCTAAAATCTTGGGGAGCAAAGTGTAATTTACCCATTTTTTGGGGACTAAAAAGTGCAAATTAAAAATGGCTCGGGGACTAAGTTGCAAGGGGTCTAAGTGTAATTACCCAAAAGTTCGGGCCAATGTGTAAACTTGTGATTGGATCATTAGGGGAATGAATTGAGCCAACTAACCATTGGAAGTCATGATAAGGCACAAAAATCAAAGTGTGAGGTGGCAGGGGCAAGGGTGTAAATATTTGAGAAGGTGCGTACGTGAGTTTATATTTCAATTCAATTTTGGATTTCAAATCTTATTTAAATCAAAGCCTTTGCTTAGTCCCCAAGCTAGGGACACATGGAAAACAATGAATGGATTGCTTGGAAGTTAAGATAAGGCCTCATGATTGCGGAACTCAAATTACATTCCATTCTACCTTTGGATCGTTTTAAAGTCCAAATCTTCTCAAAGTCTTCTCCAAGTTTTTTGCTTAGCTTCCAATATTACTTAAGCCTCCAAAAGTTTCCAAACCTTATCCCTAAGGACATGTGGCAAGCATTCATTGGCCACTTAAGAGATATGATTTGAAGTCTCATGATGACGCGACATGTGGCGCGATTTGGTTCGCCGAAGTTTTCTATAAATAAGGGTTTTGGGGTTATTCATTTTGGACATTCTTCAAGAGGGGAAAGAAATGGATTTTGGAGAGGGGAAACACTACAAAAATAGAGGGAAGGTTCTGCCAAAATCAGGGGAGAAAATCGAAGAAGAAACAAGGCAAAAAAGTGGTGCTTAGCTAGCTTTGGGTTTTGTAGCTAGCTTTTAGTTTTATTTCATTATGTACCCTTATAACCAAGTGATGTATTGTAAATAGCAGGTAGGATACTCAAGGTTGTAAAGGGTGTCCTACAATTATACCTGCTGTGATGTGTTGTGTTTCATGGAGTATTGAAGGTCGTATACATTTTTTGTACTTGTAAAGGAAATCTAGTGGAAACCCCTTTATTTAGATTTGGTTAAGATTGCAGGTTCGATCCAATGCTTCCGTTGGTAAGGGTTTCCATAATGCCCGTAGGTGATGTTTTAATTATATTTCAAGTTATTGCGTATTTGGAAAAGTGGGGCGTTACATTGGTCAACTGAAATCTTTATTTAAAGCCATTTCTTTGGCCCTGGCTAGGCATTGGAGGGAGATCCTCCAAATAAAGTGATCGTAGTCTTCGCCAAGTTAATACTCCAATATATGTACATGGTTCAACAACACTTATTCAGGATTGAGTGGGGTCTAAAGAAATTCCAAAGAGGTTATACTCAAAATGCCCAAGTGGCTCTGGGACCTCCTAGCTATGCAGATCAATGTCATGTACCCAGGGGCAATAAGGGTAATACCTTGTATAGGAGCTAGCAGTGAGTAGGGGTAGTTACAGCTCTGGTTGCTTGTACCTAAAAAGATAGCTTAAGGCGGTTGTACTTCTAGAACTTGGCGGACAGTTAGCGCCACATGGGGGTTGGATCAGTATATATACAACTGACCACACCCAATTGAGATCATCTAGTATCACATTTGAGGTCTCTTTTCCCACCTAAACCTCTTCTCTCTCTCTCTCTCGATCCTTCCCGCTTTCTGTTTCTCTGATTCTCTCTACATTCCTCCATAATTCCCCCTCCTTTCTTCCAAATTCTCACCACCATTGGTGAGAGACCCCTGTCAGATTCTTGGATCTGACAATCAATTGGCCCCATGATCTCCATGATAAAACCACCCGTCTATGGACACATATGCTTGGCATGTGTCAAGGGCTTGCCTCCTTGTTTGATTTCCACTGTAAATATTGATTATCTGGACATTCTGCACCTAGCTAAGTGCCAGCGTCATTAGTACTCTCCTATTTAAAACTGCCTAACTCTAAAACCCTTATGGTAATTTATATTGTGGACAGCTATTGTGAGAGCAGAAAATCAGTCTTTGAATGGTGTTAGGTTTGAGTTGAGATCTGGCTCTAGTGTGTCATGCTGAACAAATGAGTGGAGTGGTTGTCAGCTGCTTAGTGGGTCCTTCTGTAGCCTGTTTCAGTTTGTGAGGGCTAGAGATGCAATGATGAAGGATTATCTCACTAATTCAATTGGTAGATTTTGTCTGCTTTATCAGTCAAATGAAATTTTTAGGATTGCTAACTCTAATTCACACTCACGCACATTCTTTTTTTGTATGCTTGATGACCATCTGGTTAAAGGAAAAAGGGTGAACAAGTGTGAATAGCATTCATCAAGAAGAGGAACTTTGCAGTTCACCAGCTTATGGGACTTTTTTGTGACCAAAAGATAATGTATTTACTCTAGAAAGTTTTGTGGAGATCGATGGCACCCCCTGGGGTTGCCTTTTTCCTTTAGATTGCTTGTGTAGGATCCATTTTGAATTGAGAACTGAGGAAGCAAGTCCAATTAATATCAGGTGACAACCGGCCTACACATCTGTGATTCACATTCTACATCTCTAGTCCTATATGGTCCCTCCTCAATTTCCCACCATTTGTAAGACAACTGAAATCAGTTTCTGTACTTACCAAACAAAAAGAAAGAAAAAAGAAAAAAAATAGTTTCTGTAATTTCTGTAGAAATAACTTGGTCTTGTTCACAGAAGCTTTAAGAATTATCTTGCACAATTTTAGATGTATGGCAATCACTTGTTAACTAATGTCTGTTTCATCTTCTTAACCTATCCTGTTCGATGTTTTTATGGCATCTGGTGTATCTTGTGTTGGATGAAGACTTTTAGTTATTTCTAGAGTTTTTGTCACTGTCATTTCTTTGTTAATATTGCAGGCAGAACTTGAGTCAGTAAAAGTTGAATGTGCAAATGCTCAACTAGAATGTAATGCAGCTGATGAGCGTGCCAAGTTGTTGGCTTCTGAAGTTATTGGCTTAGAAGAGAAGGTAGTTTATCCTCTGAATCGCAGGTTTGAGATATATTTATGTATTTTGGTGCATTTCTCCATAGGTTTCCTGTCCTCTTTTCCATGGAAGAAATCACAGAGACTGTCAGATTACAATGGACCATGAAATGTTGATATGCTGCTGTTGATTTATTTTTATACGGCTTCTGTTTCTGGAATGACTGGAAAACCTTTAACATTACTTCATGTTATGGTTGCATATTTACCTTTACCATATTCTTTTGTGGATCTTCAAAGGATGCATATTTCTTCAGTATGTTTGCAGATACAACTAAGCATGATGTCAACTCTTGTTAATTTGCACAACTAAATAAAACGTTATTTTTGTCGGTGGATCTCTAGTGATTGAGTTACATTGTATTGACTTATTCTCTTCTTCTATTGGCTTCCTCTCTGTCTCTCTTTCTGAGACTTTATGCTTTTCTTGATATATTTTTGCAGGCGCTCAGACTGAGGTCTAGTGAGCTAAAACTGGAGAGGCAATTGGAGAACTCACAAGCAGAAGTTTCTTCCTTAAAGTATGACTTACCTTTCTGAAAGTATATTATGAGTTTTGTGTTCCCATCTTTAGTCTCAATTCTGCTAGTTTCTCTTGTTTGTCTTCATTTGGAATACTGTAGCTATACTGCTTGTTTCACTTTTTGGTATAAACACAATATTACAAGGTTTCACATTTTGGCCTATTCTCTTTTGTGATAGCATAGGTATGTAAAATTGGGATGAGGCTGGCAATTGGACTTACAATATTTAGTTGCTTCTTCTTTCACCTTTGTGATCTTTCTCTGACTACTGTAATTGTATCATTCCAAACAATATTCTTATTTTTATTTTTTGACATTTTCTATTTTTATCATCATGTTTCCGCATCCTAGAAGGTTGGGTTGGGGGGGGTGGGGGTGCAGTTTTAGTTTGTTGCAAGTTGTCTGGAGGATAATTGAATATCTGACTCACTGCCTCTTTATGTTTTGCAGAAAGAAGTCGTCAAGCCTTGAGAAAGAGCGGCAAGATTTGCAATCAACTATTAGTGCTCTCCAGGAAGGTTAGCATATATGTTGCAGTTGACTACTGCATGTTCTTTACACAGTTATTTCATTATAGTTGAAAAGTGGTGTGAAAAGAACAAGTTGAGGAGTCTTTGTTGTGAAACTATGTGATTTCTAAGAGTCAGTGTCTTCCACTCCACTTTTTGGCTCACATCACTCACTAAAAATAAGTATGATCCAAACCCAATTCAATCCAATGTTCTCATCCCATACATACACTTGGATCCTCCAAGAACTATTACAAATGCGGCATTGTGCCAAATTTTTCTGCTGTGCAAAAGCTACGGCTTCTGGTCTTACAAGTGTCAACAATTGTAATTGATGAATTTAATGGTATGGGCATCTCAGATACCTGAGTGTTTGTGAATAGCATGCATTTTTGTCTTCATTGGAGCAGGAAAAGCTACTCTACACAAGCTATGGCTTTTGACCACACAAATTATCACAATTGTAATTGATGAGTTTAACAGTATGGGCATTTTCAGATACATGAGTGTTTGTGAATAGCATTTTTGTCCTAATTAGAGCAGGACAAGGAGAAGTCCACCTGGAATTTTGCATTGAGCGTCATAGCCTATAGGCTTTTATATGATGTTTAGGGTTGAACTAATTTTGTAAGTATTTTGTTAGGTTTAGGCACCAATAATATTTTGGTAATTCTGGTGCTGAATATGAACTGCAGAGGTCACCCACGGGTCAAATACTGTTTTATGTTATTTGGGTCATATCTGGAGTCTTTATTTTGTCCATTCCAGTGTTCTGGTCCTCGCAGGAAGGGCACAAGTCTAGAAGATTGAAGATTAATCTTTACCTTTGTTAAAGTAAAATTCTAGAGATTGTGAAAGGATCTTTGTGGCAGGTATGATGCTTTATGCAACCTTAGGGGTTATACCTAAGTTGCTCTAATCTGAATCCCTAGAATGCTATCCTCTGGTTCTTCCATATTCCACCCCCAACCCAAAGTAATGGCATGTTGGTTTGAGTTGATTTTGCACCACTTGATGTTTCCCATAGACTTCTGGAGAAATGTTCTGTGGAATGTTGAAATCCTGATTCTCAAAGGTAGAGTATCCCTTCTTATTGAATATTTCCAGGAATAATTTGCTGCACTATGTGAAAGTTGTTTGTTCAGTACAATCTTAATTTCTGCATCACTATTATGATTTCTTTTGGGTGCCATAGTATTTTATCAATGAGATAATATTGTTATTTTAGGTATTTTTCTATTGGTTGATGAACGATGGGAGTTTGAAATTGATTGTGCGTGGAACTTCTTTACTTCTTTCTGAATTTTATTCCCTTTCTGCAGAAAAAAAGCTTTTGCAAGCTAAGATACGTAAAGCTTCTGGAAATGGAAAGGTACTTGATGTTAGCAAGAGCCTCACTAATAAAAAGGATGTGTCGACTTCTACACAGGATTTAGGCAAGTAATATTGGTACCTCTCTATTTTTTTGTATTTGTTTTTGGTGTTTGTAGTTCTCTGCATTCAGTCATTTTAGATTGTGAATTATGTTTGTTTCTTTACTGATGCTTTTAATTGTTGTACTGGCTAAGCATAGTGGTTATTAAGTTTATTAGCTTAAGGCTTAATAGGAAGCTGCCTATTGGTGCCAATTGCATATTCAACGAGAGAATGAATCTAGTTGAACACTCATCTGAGAACTGATTTCAAAGTGGAAATTCTATCTTTGTGGTCAGGCAATTCATTTAATTGAATTTTAGGCATTCTTTTGCAGCATCTGGAACGTGAATATTGTTTTTTCCCCTTTTATCTTTTTGCTGCAAATTTTAATTGCAGGAACTATGGATATTACTGGATTTGGTGTCCTATGAAATTTTCTTTAATTTAAATGCAATCACAGAATGATTTTGTAAACAAGGAATTGGTTATGATTAGTAATTGCCCCTGTTTTCAAGTATCTCATGATAGATATTGATGGATTATTTTATTCTCAGTTAAAGAAAAAAAATGCAAGATAGGCCATTACTTGATTGTGTCTAAAAGTGATTATTGCAAATTTTATGAATTTAGATTTTAATGTTTTATCATTCTGAGAATTTGATCACTCTTTTGGATGTTGATCTTGTGATCTCAGTCAATGAGGGCAATGCAGATTCTACAGATGATGTTCCAAACCTGGAAATGCACAGTGATGCGCCTCTTCTTCATAGTGATGTTTCCATTTCCTCCATGCTTACTGATAATAGAGAGTTCAATCTTCAAGTTTCATCTTCAGATATTCCACCTGATCAGATGAGGATGATTCAAAATATTAACACCTTAATTTCCGAGGTGGCATCTGTTCCACTGATAGATAGGTTTTATTGTTTTCTGTATCTCCATGAGGACCTCAGTAATTCGTTCCTGTTTATTTCTGAGTGTAAGTTTAGAATCTCCAGGTTCTCACTTTATGTATCTGCAGCTAGCATTGGAGAAAGAAGAATTGATGCAAGCATTATTGGATGTATCATCTGAAAGTTCCAAGCTTAAGGTAATTTTGATATAAGAACTTGTAATCCAGTGAAGTGTTTGTGTCCCAAATATGGACAATAGTGTAAGGTTATTTTAAAATCTTATAATAAGGGGTTTGTAGAAATGATGATAATACGTACAAGATACCTATTAAAATGTTGATGAAGCCTGTGAATATGTGTTGTCTTCCTATCTCTGTGTGCCTGTTCTTACCGATGAACATGCTATGTTCTTAAGCACCACTGAAGTAGTGAGGTGCTTAAATTTAATCCGGAAAACTAATTCTCCACCCTATTCAATTTTTTGCAAATCATGTAGTGGTCAATTTTAGGTGCATACTTGCATATCTAACATCTAGGCTTGCCACAGGCCTTTTTGAATACTAATTCTGATGCCTGGGATCCACCATTACATACCATTTAATAAAGTACATATAAATTGCACAATGGATCAACTTAGCAACTTTAATTTTATCTTTCACATAGTTTCAAGGGAGGATCATTTTTGTACATAATCTTACCTTTACTAAAATTATTTAGTGAAAATATTTTTTGAAGGACTGCGCCCAATGTGATTTATAGTTCTGAAATTAAGCATGATGCTGAAACTGTGTTTCTCCATTATTTTAGGGGTGAACTGGAATTGACAGTTGATTAATCAATATGATTTAATGAAGTGAATTCTTGTATCAGTAATTTATTTTTATTAAATCATAATCATTTTATTTATCATTTAGCTGGAAATATATTCTGAAGCTTGACTGACATTTTTTTAACTCTTGATCAAAATTATCTACTCCAAAATCTGCCTCAAATTTGCTCTTTTGCTCATAGTCATCTTCTTTGTTTTTTTTATATCTTCTAAAACAACAATCACATGTCTTAATCCCACAAGGTGGAGTCAGTCGTTATTCCTTGTCTTCTGATCTAATTTAATTGCTTTCATAAATGAAGGAATGGAACAATGAATTATCCCGAAAGTTGGAAGCTCAGACACAAAGATTAGAACTTTTGACTGCTCAAAGTATGGCAACTGGAAATGTTCCAACTAGGCCACCTGATTCTCGCAGCATTCATGACAACACTCCGTATGCAGATGAAGGCGATGAGGTATCATATTATTCTCAATATTTCTTGTTTAGAATAAAAACAATATTGAATTTCTCAATCGGTAGAACTATCTGATATTTGTAATAATGGGTTGGCATTTGATACCTTGGCATCCTTAAGATAGCTGATGGTAACAAAGGTAAAAAATGGTTTCTCCATTAGGTTTGAAGCTATGTCCCTGTTTCAACATAGCCATTGAATAACCAATTAAACCACTACTCTCATATTATATTAGATAGTGTTATAATCGTATAGCAATGGCACCGCAACCCAAGAGGGGGTGAATTGGGAAATTTAAAACTTTTTGGGAGGTTTTGAAAAATAAACTAGAAAACAATGAAGCACAACAAAAATAAATGTAAAGGGACATAAGTGATTTATAGTGGTTTGGTTTAAATCAAGTCTAATCCACTCCCTTAGTTCCTTACCAAGGATTTCAAACACTTCATTAAATCCTCCTACCACATCCAGTAGACCCTCTAGCATATACCGCTAGAAAATTACAACCTCCTACCAACACTTGGTAGGCCCTCTAACATATATCGCTAGGAATACAAAACCTTCTACCAAAAACCCGGTAGGCCCTCTAACTCACAAGATAGGAAATATGAAAATTATGTACAAAAAGAAAATCTGAGAGATGAATTTCTCAGTTACAATGATCTCTCAAAGATAAATATAAAGGTTTGAACAAATGATACAAATGATAATCAAAGATTTTTGAGAGAAAAATGAAATCACAAGTAGGATGGAGAAGTAAAAATACAAATGTTATCTCAAATGAATTTATTTTTGCTTCTTAGTTTTTTCAAGAGCTTCCTTGAATGGTATTTATAGGCTTCTTCAAAGCTTCAAAGAAAACTAGTTGTTAGAGCTTGTCAAACTAGCCATTGGAAGATTCTACAATAGAAACGGTTGACAGATTCAAAGAATCGATCGACAGATTAGTTGAAATTTGAAAAATCGTCGACACTTCTTAGTGCAAGGATTTTGTTGGTTAATCGTTTGATCCAAAATAACAAAACTAGTCGACATTTTAAGATAAATAGTCGATAACTTATAAGAAACGGTTGATAGATTTCAACAAATGATCGACCGTTTGCCAAAGGCGATTTCGGAAAAAAAACACTATAGGAAATAGTAAAAATCACTATAGCAACGGATTTTTTTGATATAACATTTTTAATCAAATAAAATATAATTTTTCAAATGCCATCAAAAAATTTATCACAAGATTTTTGGCATTGGATTGCATGATGAAAATAATATTCATTTTTGTGCTTAATAAAACATATAAAAGTAATTTAGAGCACCAAGTTAATAATCATTAACAAAATAATTTCATCATCAAAATACAATTGTTTTTCATCATCAAAATCATATCAAGAGCAAAACATCAGATAGTGCTCCATAGACAACCACCAGCTATCTTAACGATGGCCAGATATATATAATTGTAGATTTGAAAATTTCTGTATTTTTACCTGTTCTTTTTTTTTTTTTCTTTTCTGTTTGTCCTTGTGATTGTGTATGTTTTGACTCCATATTACATATTTATCTGACTGAAATGCGTCTTGTAGCAGCTGGGTAAAGAGTTACAACACTTTGTTAATGAACTGTCACTTATATCCTTTGCGAGCCCAACAATCTGACCAGGTTTGGCATGCTTCTGACATTGCAAATGATTGTTGAGACCCATTGAAGATGGGGTGCTTGTAGGGACAGCCACATGATACTTGTGGGTTGGGAGAAACCTGTCTTCACCCTGCCCTGCCTGACCCTGTCCCAATGCTGCCCCAACCCAGAAATAGGATATTTCCAATCCCGTTTCAAGGTTCTATTTCAAGAATGGCAGGAAAACATGACACTCACAGAAAAAATAAACCACTATGGTTAGCTCCATTTATCTTCTTCTCTCTATAGTTTTGTGCAACATCTGTTGTAGCTCTAAGTGCTTGTAACAAATACACAAAATATCTTCCTATTGCCAAAAAAAAAAAAAAAAAAAAAGAGAGAGAACAGTGTCATTGGGCCAACAGCTGCCCCGACCCTAAATCATTCTTGCAGATGGTGATGGAGCTCTTTGTGCTAACAGAGAGATCTCCATACAGTTGCTACAACGTTAAGGAAGTTTTATCAATCAGGGATGGTTTATGAACCATGCAGCTGGATAGAAGAGAATAAAAGAGGCTTTTGGGTTGCAGACCATAATTCCTATTCTTATGCTATTGGGCTCTCTCTCTTTCTCTCTCTCTGTTATTTGCCAACTAACATAGGAGTATTACATCTATTTCTAATTCTGTTTTTTCTCTCGTGACTGCATTCATCATAAATATCTTAGTTACATTTATAATTTTACATGGTGGCATTTAATTACCCAACATTTTTGTCATACATTGTGTGCCATACAATAGAGCCTCACCCTAAGGACATGATCCCCAGTGAGCATTTGAGGGAAGTTGATTTTGTCATTGATCGAAAGGGGAATATTTTCAAGTGTTGCCTCCTGTCTTCCATTTTTCTCTCCAAAGGGGGAGGGGTTATTCGTCTCATCTAGCCGTTCAACGTTTATCCTTTAATCCAAGTTATAAATTTTCTCATCATCAGCTTTAGTATGTTAACTGATTTTTATCCACGAGAGATGGCTGACTTGGTTCCTTGGTGTAGGTGGTGGAGAGGGTACTGGGTTGGATAATGAAGCTCTTTCCAGGAGGACCCGCAAGGAGGAGGACGAGCAAGCTTCTTTGATTTATATATATAACCCATGCCAGCTCGAGTGAAATCTTATTGCAGATTCCTCCCCACCCCTATTTTTGGTAGTACAAGGAGGTTGCAGTCTGTATATTGTGAGTCAGTGTTATTCAGTCCATTCTTTTTGATAGTAGAGAGTTTGTTATGAGAGCCTTTCCAATTAATTGGCGGATGCAAATGTCATTTCTCTTAACAGATCTTGAAATAAACATGGCCCCTTTTGTTGCATACCTAAGTCTGCTTTTGTAACTTGGGTCTAAATTCTGAGTGAAGAAGAGCAAAGTTACCACATTATATAGAAAGAGAGGGAGGGAGAATGTTTGGTTAAAGAGTCAAAATATGGGAGAGACTGTAAAATGCAATTTTCTTGATTCATAATAGCTTTGATTTTTGTTGTGGCATTGGAATCATTTGTTTGGTTCTTTAGTCCCCCATTAAGTGTAAGAAATGTAAGAATATACAAGGCTTTAAGCTATTCCATTTGTCGCTACATGTTTTATGATGGGATTAAGGCTTAATGTTGTTTCTATCTTATCTTGGCAATGGCCAGTTCATTTACTACCCTTCCCAGGGCACCAGTCTAGCTGAAGTATCATTATGTGCTTACTGGATCTATAAGGTGAAGAGAAGGGCAAAAAAATAATTTGGTATGTGTTTATGATTTTAGTAAAAAAAAAAATATTTTTAATATTTTAAGAGAGTATAAAATGACATAATTTGCTAACTAGCTGTGTTGTTCAATAAAAAAATGTTTACCCATGGTCACAAATTCAAAAAAATAAACATAATTATTGTGATTATGATTTAATAATATTATTAAGTTTAAATGTCGAATTTTGTTTATTAAAAAAAAAAACTTTATTTGTAAATTAATCTTGATGTTCCAATTTTGGAAATCACCTGACTCTTGGAAACGACGTCGCAACTGATATACTTACTTAGTAGCGTTTATATATCTATATATATCTGTGGCGCACAACGATTCCTGGAACTACTACCAGGGCACTCATCACTCTGCCATGGCCATGGCTACAATCAGTGGCAAGCTCTCTTCGCTACCCCTCTCTCTATCCGTTGTTGCTGCTTCATCATCTTCTTCTAAGGGTACATACGTAGAGCATTCGACTCTCTCTCTCTCTCTCTCTCTCTAAACACGCGCATACACACACATATTCCTTTATATGTTCACGTGGATAGGGTTTTGAAGTAGTTTTTGTGGTTCGGTTTGGTGATCACAGATGCAAACTCAAACCCAACAAACTCAGTGAAGCTAAGAGAAGACTGGAGGAAAAGGTCCAGACCCATTCCTCCGGGCGGAACTTATCCAGCCAAGGACCACTGCAGGTTCACACTCTACTTCTTTTCTTGAAAAACCTGTTTTCATTTTTCTATTCTTTATTGAGATTCAAGATTGGTAATTTTGGGGTTTGAAGCAGTCTTTAGAGGAACTGTATTGATCTGTATAGTATTGAATTTTTGTGCCTTTTGGCAGCCGATGTGGGTTGTGTGATTCTTATTACATAGCGCACGTGAAGAATGCTTGTGCTTTCTTAGGAGATGGTATGTCCAGAATTGAAGTGAGTTCTTTTCCATTTCTTCCTTTTACTTATTCATTCGTTATGTGAATATTGTTTGTCATGATCTATTTCCTCGTGAAGATTAATATAGTACGCATGATCCACAAAGGATCATCGTGTGTACAGGAACCGCAAACCTATTAAGAAATTAGTAGTTGACTCCACCTACAGGGTAGAAATCCCGCTGTTGTGCCATTGAACAATCAGCTTGTTCAAGATTACTGAAATATTGCAAGGTTTTGATTGATCATTGCTCAGTTAACAGGAAGATTCCAAATCATAGATTGAACACATGTTATGATATCAATCAATTTATGAGATCATATATTAGTTTGGTTGAAATATTTGTAATCTTGTAATTGAAATAATTACTTGATGTATGATTCCCGGTGCTCTTACATTTACTGCATATACATATGGTGTTTCTTTGAGTGATAGAACTCAATAGAATGGTTGTATTACATTTATTGGGCTTTTTTTTCTTGTGGACAAGTGAACCATTTTAAACTTTTATATATTGCATTCTTTTCACCATATTTTCCCATTCAAATAACTATCACAGAGCTTTAAGTCAACAGATTGTTAATTGCAAGTACTGTAGTGAAAGATGTTAAATGTCATCAGTTTTGGAAAACTGTTATATGAGATATGGGTTCTAGGTTCATAATCATTGCTATTTGCAAAGAGAGAGAAACTACTTTTTTGTTATTCTTTCTATTGAAGAACCAAAAAATTGGTTGAATTCCATGTGACTTTGGATCGGAAAAGTTTTATGAATTTATTTTTTTAAGGATTGGGAAGTTGAAATGCTTTCACTTTCTTCAAAGATATACTCATTGTCATTATGGAAATTTCTCATGTTGATCTAGAGTAGCATCCTTTCTATGTGGCAATGTCAGGAATAATAATTTGATGGTTGTGTGAGGAGGGAGGGAGGGAGGCTTGTCAAGGCTCAAAGACAATGTGTGACTCCATGCTAGGCTGGCTCCCTTCAAGCAAGCTAATAAAACCTTTCAACAAGCTCCAAGCTCATGAACTTGGCCTCTCCTTTCGATAATCCTATCCAATCTGTCTTTTTATTGTTATTTTTTCATTTTTTTGTTGCTTTCATTAGGCAATAGTTGACATGCTTACATTAATTCAAGTTAATATCATCCAATTAAATTTTTAGTAATTTGTATTTAGATCTGAGAAGAGAGAGCTAGCTTTGATGGCCATGGATGGATTTGAATTGTGGAAACAATTTCTTTGCAAAGAAATAATTAGCCTGCATGCAAAAATAACCCTTCCTTAACCCTCACAAAGAGGGTGTAGCCTCATGCAATGGGAACACCTTTATATGTAGATCTGAGAAATCATGGTTGACTACTTGAAATAAAATCTCTTTTCCACTTCATTTTGAGTGTTTGAAATTATACAAAATACACTTATAAAGTTATAACGAGTTTTTTTTATCACTTCAAATTTTCAATGCATATCTAATTTAGTTGAAGACACATATCAATTGAAAAGGCTTTTATGCAGTATTGATTTATACATTTTTTCATTGATGTACCAAAAACTTCTCTTGTTATTAGTTCACATATTCTGAATTGTGCTCAGTGCTCTAAAAGATTTTTGAAATATATTTATAGAATGAATGTCAAACATATGACCTACAACCCATCAAATCATACTTGAACTTCATGTTGTTGGTTGTGCTTAGAATCTGGGCTGCCTTGGCACATCAGGGTGCCTTGTCTTTTAGTAGTTAGAATCTGATGAACTCTAGTACATGAAAAGTGGGGGAAACTGTTAACCTCATGCTATCTCAAGACTTCAAGAGTGGAGATTTTTTTTTAATTTTCATAGCTAATAAAAGCCATTCCAGATATCTATTTTTCCGGTTTTTCAACCATCTGTAGGCTGTTTTCATTTTCACCGCAACTATTTTCTGAGCTGTGTCTCTGTTCTCTGTTTCAGGGCCTAGAATCTATGGTCCATGGCCGGGGTAGAAAAGGAGATTCTTTGGATGAGGTTTACTTGGGAGTGTATGAGGAGATACTTTATGCTCGTAAAACTAAGCCAATTGAAGGTGAGGTTTTTGAATTTATTTATTTATTTTTGTATTATATTCTTAATTTGCTTTTTCATAGGTTTTATCCTATACCCTTTGTTTATTGGTTCATGGCTTAAGGTTCTTAATGTCTTTGTGGGCAAGTTTCCTAAGCCATGTTACCTTTACTATACATATTGCCCCTTTGCCCCCAACATTTCCTTCCATAGCCATGTTCAAAGGATTCAAAACTAAAGATTGCCCCATAACTTGGAAAGGGATTGAAAGGAATTTCCTTCTTAGTTTTGGATGAAATAATGATTGATGTGGGTGAGCATATTTTGATGGAAGTGACCTTGTAATTATATGGGTGAACTGCAATGATCATGTGCTGAAATAATTTATTCTAGCCTTTTTTTTAACTGCATTAATATTCTATGGTAGGAGCTCAGTGGACTGGGATAGTTACAACAATTGCAGTTGAAATGCTAAAAGCAGGCATGGTAGAAGCTGTCATTTGTGTGCAAAGGTAGTGGCTGTAAATTATTTATAATTGGCAGCTCATTGACTAGTTAAGCTATTTTTTATGCGTCATAAATTTTTGAACATTTTTCATTTTAGCCTACTTATTCTATCTATTTCAGTGATCCACAGGATAGGCTCAGTCCCAGACCTGTTTTGGCAAGGTTTACATCCTATCTCAAAATGCCAATACTCTTGCACACTTGGGCTAGGGGACTAAATTCCCCCTGCCCTACCTTGAGTTTATTATTTTCCTACTTGATATCTGATTTTATCTATTTGCAATAGGACACCTGAAGAAGTTATAGCTGCTAAAGGTGTTAAGCCAACATTATCTCCTAACCTGAATACCCTTGCGTTAGTTGAGGTGCTTCCCGTCACTTATCTTAATAATAAATATTTTCCTATTTGTTTGGTCCTTTCTCACATCTTTAACTTGTTATTGACAAACCACTAGTTTTGTATAATGAAAAACTTGTACTTCAGAATATTCTCCACACTAATTGATAGCACATTTGATCAGATTAAGGTTCCTTGTCAGCTTTCTTAACTCTTTGTCATATTTTTCATATTCATTTTGGGTAGTCCGAGAAGCAATTTTGTCTGCTCTTACAAAAATGAGTATTCTTGGAGCCATATGATTGGAAGAGCATGTATCCTCATGTTTCATACTTGGTTTTCTTTGGCCCTGTGATCACTAAATATAAAGAGGAAGCTTGTGGTTACTTATGATAATTGTGATTTTTCCTTTTTCAGTATTTGTGAAAATACAACAAATTCAACCCTAAGGAAAAGCTGCTCGTTTTCATGTTCCTTTATGGTTGTGTACTTTAAGAAATCTCGTTAATGGGCTTGAGTTCTATACAAACTGGAAAATACTTACAGAAAGTGCACTTTTCTCAGTTCAGTTACTGTAGTATTTGCAATGGATAAAGGCAGTGTGACTAGTATCTAGTTGTTAAAATTTTAAAGAGGTACCTTGTCATTTTATCTTGACAACAGGCAGCAGGTGTCAAGCGTCTCCTTTTCTGTGGCGTTGGTTGCCAAGTGCAAGGTACGGTTTATGTTGGATCTGTTATCTTCAAGACTTCATCATTTGATTCTTTTCTTTCCTGTAACTTCTACAAATATAATGCAGGGTAATTTCTTAACCTGCAGCATTAAGATCCGTCGAGCACCATTTGAATTTGGAGAAGCTTTATGTTTTAGGCACAAATTGTGGTAATTAAAACCATACATCCTGTTTGTTACATAAAGTATTTTTAAGTTTATGGAACTCTAGCAATGTCTCATCACTGACATGGGCAATGGATGTAATATCATGTTTCTATGGTCTTCCAACCACAAACTGTACATGAAATGTAATAGAATTTGTATTAAGTGGAAATAATAAACAGGCAACAGGGATCTATACTTACACACTTTGTTTATTTTTCTTCCCTAGTGGATAATGGAACCCGTGAAGGGCTAGATAAGTTTCTAAAAGCAGCTAGCAGTGAACCAGAAACAGTTATGCATTACGAGTTTATGCAAGATTACAAGGTTCAATTTTCTACCCTGACCTCATTTTTCGTCTTATTTTGAATTTATTGGATATATGGCTGATAGCTTTCTTTTCCTTTTCTTATATACTCTGCATGCATGTTGATGTTATTGGCATTTGTTAGAAGTTTCCTTTCCAGAAGGGAAGCAAGAAAGAAAAAGTTGGATTTGTTGGTTGTCATGATTTCATAGCTGTTAGTGATTTGCATTTTAGAAGTCTGCTTTAATGAGGATTTATGGACAGTTAGAGAGTTCTAAGGATAATTTTATTTGATGCACCACAGGTTGAATTTATATACCTTATGAATCACATGTGAGTTTGTGCTTGATAATACTTGCTGGATTATTTTATAGGTCCACTTGAAGCATTTAGATGGCCATATTGAAGAGGTAATACGGTCTTCATCCTTGCAGATTATGTTTAACACTCACTAGAATGCTGCTTCATCAAACTTTATATTTAACTAAAGCAGGTTCCCTATTTCTGTCTGCCAGCAAATGAGTTAGTAGATGTTATTGCACCATCTTGCTACAGGTAATGTGTTAAATCTTTTTTTTTTTTTTCCTGGTCCTACAGCCTGCACTCTTACATAATGAGATTGCATTTTCCCCATACCTGATCATCCAAGCATGTTCTTTGCTATTATTGCTGTTTCTCTAGGATCTTCTTTCTTATGATGCCATAAAAGAAAAGTGTATAAGATTAAAAAGGATTACACCAACTCCTATCAAGGGATATCCTTCCTAATTTAAAATGTGACAAGTGATAATTTTTGTAAAATTTATGTCCCAACAACAAAGACAATTGGAGTTGTGGTGCAGGACGATTTAGTTGAAAAAACAATTAGCATTCATTTTTTAAGATCTGAAACCAAATAAACTCAAAAATTCTTCGTTTAGGGTTAAGCAACCTTAAAAAAATTTAAGATATTTCTTATGAATTACCTGTGCTAATCTAGAAACTTTGAGAAAGGTAATAACAGGTATAACTTAAAACACTGGATCTCGTACAGATCTAGAATATTATAGATAGAACCAAGTCTCATATCAGAGTTGTTTAACATGATTAAAAAGCTAAACAGAGTCTGTGCAATTGGAGAAAAAGCAGCATCGTGACCCTCTCCCCTCTACAGGTGCACACAGAAACTTAGTTTTAATCTCTTTCAGGACAAAGAAAGTAGTAGCAATTTTGGAATTATGTGAATAAAATCAAGTCAACCATTTTTACTCAGTTCTCCATTCAAAAGAGGACCTGCTTAGCAACATGAGACTTTATAGTGGCCTCATTGCTTTATTTGATTTAATTTTATAATGTGGAGTGTTGTTTCTTTCTTGTTTTCTTTCCTTAGAGGGAAATTGGAGAATATCTTTGGGGCCCATTTGGTTCACTGGAATGGAAGTAAAGGAAATGGGAATGAGAATAGGAATGGAGTGACCTCTCTATCCATTATTGTGTTTGATACGCTAGAACTTGGATGGAGTGGATTGAAAAAATAACTACGACAAAAATGACCTTAAGAGTAAATAATAATAAATATTATTTTTATTTTTTGGTTGTTAATAAATTTTATTTTTATTTTTGGGTCTTGATAAAATATTATTTTATTTTTTGCTGTTAATAAAATATTATTTTTATTTTCTGGCTGTTAATAAAATTTTTTTGTGCATTAATAAAATTTTATTTTAGTTTATTTTTGTCTAAGGATGTTGTCATAATATAAGCCATGGCAGGGGAATATAACATGCAAGTGGCGGGCTGTCACATGCACGGTTAGGAAGTTGGTGTCAAGCCCTCAGATTATGGGCTAGACAATTGAGGGAATTTGGATTGAATTCCAAGAAAGAAATGAATGTAGGAAAATTGATAGAATGAAGGAGAGAGAAAGAGAGAATGAGAGGAAATGAAAGAGAGAACGAGAGAGAGAGAGAAATGAGAGAAAGACTTTTGTATTATTCTCTAATGATACATTCTCACAATAGCTGGTCTCTTTATATAGAGCCTATATCAATATAACAACAATCTAACTAACATCCTAACTAACTAACCTCTTAACACCAACTAACGGCTACTATCGGCCCTTTACGGATTTGCCCCTAGGGTCGTGACAATCCCCACCCCTTCAAACAATTTTTGTCCCTAAGAATTGACAGCTGCGGACCCTATTCTTCATCCAATTTCAGCCTTCGTAATCTGAATTCTTCTTCACCTTTTCTTGTTCTTTTCTCTTACTCACCTTGGCCTCTTTTTCTTCCTCCTTCCTGGTTTTATCTGATGAATGAGAGAGGAAACAACATCCTGTTGTTCAGCAGGTTTTTCAAACTCGTTTGAAGTACTGCCTTCATTTCCTTCTACCAAAATCAGCACCAACTCCTTTGCCTCTTCAACGGCTATGAAATCTCCAACAATATCATTTGCTGTGATATTTTCCTTTCCTACATTCACAACATCTTCTACTTCCTCATCTTCCCTAAAGATCTCCTCAATAGGATTATCTTTTACTTCTTGAATTTCCTGTTCCATTGTGTGCAATTCATTAACTTTTTGCTGTAAACTGAGGGTAGCCATAGAATTATCTTTGTCCTGCTGGTTGCTCTTAAGGAAAATTTTAAGTAACAGGCCCGTGCTTTCTACAAATGGATTCCAAGGCTAATTCTTGCAGCCTCGCCTTCTCCACCGGTTCTTCCACCGTCATAGAACAGAACGTATTCACCATAAGCCTCAGCATAACATTAAGACCTTTAGTGAATATTGATACAAAATAAGACTCATTCAAGGTTGGATGAGAATGGAGTGCCCGTGTTTTCAATTTCTCAAACTTAACCCAATACTCCCTAACCGAGTCCTCATGTTTCATCTTGTTGAACTCCTCATTGTAACTCTCGTCTTCAACTCGATTTTTCTTGGTAGACTTGAAAAAATCATCAAGCTTACTTGATATACCTTTTAATTTGCTGTCAAAACTATCCCAAGTATTTGCAATTCTTGTATCCATCTTTTCAGCTCAATTCCTTGCAAATCCACCTCCGACACAACAATCTGTCCTTGCTTTAGAATCGCATCTTCAAGATTGCCTGGAATCACCCAATCACCGTCCAATTTCTAGGATCACCGAAATTTGCTTGCCCAACTTCCGCTGAAATTTGCCTTTGATCACCATTGTAGTCCTTTCAAGTCCGAGTTGAGAATCTCAATTGAAATAGCAGCAATTGAGAATCACCAATTGTCAGAATTTGCTTAAGAAATGACCGAACTTCTCAGCCAAGAAGTATCAGTCTTGAAGTTCAAGACTGATTCTTGATCCTTCGCCTTCAACTTCCGACCCTAGCTTCGTCGGAATTTTCTTAGGTGTTATATGCAATTGACACCCAAGGTGCTAGAATTCAATCACCCTCGTCGCACCCTTGGGTTTGCTTCTGTCGTGCTTGCCTTCAAGTTGCGACCATTGGAATTCACTACCGCCCTCGTCGACACCTTCCTCCCCGCTTCCGGTGCCTTCTTTGCCGTGATACCCTTCAAGATTTGACCGAAAGCCGTCGCCCGTGTTTGCCTACCCAAGCCCAGGCTCCTCGCTTCCGAATTCCAATTATGCCTCGTTTGAGTTGTATTCGCTTCCGTCAGTTCCGCCTTTTCTTGGGTCGCGTCATGTCCTTCAATCTTCAGTTATGCCTCGTCTTGGGTTGCCTCTTGCTGGCATTCGTGAGTCCTGTCTACTCCTTCGATTGCTTGTGACTACCACTTCTCAAGATTTTGTTGAATTAATGGCACTGACTCGTTGGAATTGTCTGCACTATCGTGACTGCGTCGGAGTTGCTATTGCTAGCAAGTTCTGATGTCGGCCCTCACCGTGATGCCTTTCGCCAATTACCCCATAGCCGATTCGTTCGGCTTTGATACCACTCGTCAAGCCCTTAGATTATGGGCTGGATAATTGAGGGAATTTGGATTGAATTCCAAGAAAGAAATGAATGTAGGAAAACTGATAGAATGAAGGAGGGAGAAAGAGAGAACGAGAGGAAATGAAAAAGAGAACGAGAGAGAGGGAGAGAGAGAGAGAGAGAAATGAGAGAAAGACTTTTGTATTATTCTCTAATGATACATTCTCACAATAGTTGGTCTCTTTTATAGAGCTTATATCAATATAACAACAACCTAACTAACCTCTTAACACCAACTAATGGCTACTATCGGCCCTTTACGGATTTGCCCCTAGGGTTGTGACAGTTGGGTAGTTATTTCTAGAAGGGGGTACTAGTGTAAATAAACTCCCCTTGGCGGGTAGTGAAAGTGCGGGATCCTCTCTATATAAAGGACTGCTCGATTGTATTGAGCTATGCTGAAATTTGAATCAAAGTCATTCTATTCTTCCTCAATTCTCTTCATTCTCTCTCTCTCCCTCTCTTTCCCTCTTTTTCGAATTCTATCACCCTTTCTAATTCTCTAGAATTCTCGCGAATTCTCTAGAGTTCTTTGTTAGATCCTTCAAGGTTTGACAAATTGGTATCAGAGCTTGTTCTAGGCCAAAAGAGAAGAGATGGCAGAAGGGACTCGAATGAAAAATTTTGAGTCGCAGGTGCAGCAATTCCATGTGACGGTGACTGACTTGCAAGCTTGGGTGGAATTGCTTGAGATCGGATCCAATTGCAACCATGAAGCGATTATGGCGATGGACCGAAAGGTGGATGCTTCCCTCAACAATTTGGAGAGGAGGTTGGATGGGATATGAGATGAGGTGGGAAAACAAATTCGTGAGCAGTTGTGGAGCTTCATGGTAATGTTTACATGTCAAAACCAAGTAAGTTTGTTACTTGATTTTCCCCCGAGAAAAAGGATTGAACTGGTCCTTACCAGTGTTAGAGGAAGGAATGGGAATGTCGGGGCCTCTAAAATCGAGGTAGCCCCGAGGGAGGAAGAGTATATGGAAATGAAACTTAGGCAAGAGGGACTGGTTGTCCTCAATGATGTGGGGGATGCTTGGTATCAGGGCTGGTCACAGAATAGGGGAGAGTGTCCTTGGGGGGAATTTGTAGACAAATTATGTGAAAGATGTGGTGACAGAAATAGGATGTAGTAGAAGAATTCAATAAATTGCGACAAGAAGGGGGTGTGCAGGCTTATCAAGCACGGTTTGAAGAGTTGAGATTGATTATGGTTACCTTGAACCCCTATCTCTTAGAAGCATATTTTGTCTCGAGCTTCTCGACTGACTTGAATGAAGAGCTCCGACCTATAGTCAAGATGCTCAGGTCGGAGACTGTGGAAGAAGCAGTCAAGAATGTAAGGCTGCAAGAGATCATGGTAGAAGCGATCATGAAGAAATAGTGTGTCACGACACAAGGAGACATCTAATTTTTGCGTCTAAGTTTCGTGTTAAATTGGGATATTACATAATTATACTGCGTTAGTATTTTTATTCTCTTGCATTTATTTTCCAGCTGGTTAGTTTGTTATGGCATAATCTACTAGGTGTCCTAGTGTTAGAATAGGACAAAATAGTTGGTTAGAGAGGGTGTGATCTGCTATGGTAACACCCACAGGTCAAGCTATATAAGCTTGTTCCTTCCTCTGTAAAAGGTATTCAGGAAATTCAATCAAAGATTCTATTACTCTTTTCTCTCTTATTTTTTTTCCTCCTTTCTCTTCTCTTCTACATTTCCTTCTTCGTTCTTCTTTTCAGTTCTAGCACACTCCTCCGATTCACGTTGAATAAGGAGAATTGCTAATTGTCATAGCACTGCCGTGACATTTGGTATTAGAGCAACGATTCCGGCAAGGGGTATTACGGGCGTGAGAGATGGCCAAAGGAATGCGCATGAAGAACATGGAGTCGTAGCTCCTGCAACTCAGTTCGACGGTGGGGCAATTCTAGGACCGGGTGGACTGACTGGAAGTCAGCAACCAGAAAACCATGATGCGATCATGACAGTTGATCGCAAGATGAAAGGAGGACTTAATAGAATGAGAGATGATATCAACCAAATGAGGGAGGAGATGGGCAATCAACTTCAACAATTTACAGAATGAGGGGAAATCAAGAAAATAGAGCCCATTGAGGAGTTCAATAAACTGAAGCAGGTGGGTGATGTGGGGTCATACTTAAGGAGGTTTGAGGAGCTGAGATCCTTGATGGGGTAGCCATGATCCTCACCTAATGGAGGCATATTTTGTCTCTAGCTTCCTTAGTGGCCTGAGCGAAGATTTGAAGCCTACGGTGAAAATGATCAGGCGAAGAACAGTGGAGTAGGCAGTTAAGAGTGCCAAGTTGCAAGAGATGGTGGTGGAGGTGCTGTTAAAGAAGCAGAGGGTGCAACAACAAAGGATTGTACACTCGAGGAATTGGCAACGAGGAGGGAATAACAAGGGTGTTAACAAGGAGCTGGTGAGAGGTCATGTGGGAGGAAGGAATTTTGTTAATCCCAACTTTGGTGGGAGAGCTAATGATCTTAAGAGGCAACTCGGAGCATGTTACAGATGTGGAGATAGGTACTTTCTGAGACACCAATGCAAGCGCCAACTACTGTTATTAGAAGGCAGAGTAGAAGGAGAAGCAGAAGATGAGGAAGGAGAGGAGAGAGCAGGGCAATGGCCCACTTTGCAAATTTGCAAAGTGGGCGAGGGCATTTTGGTCTTTTTGCCCCCATTCGGTAAGCCCCTCGGTAAGCCATTCTGGCTCTCAAGAATTTTCCGTAAATTTATTGCTTCAACTACAAATTGACAATAAGTAAAAAGGCTACTACTTCAAATGCTCCAATCAAATTTGAACTAGATGAAGATAGATAGGGAGAATTGAACAAATTCAAGGCATGCAATAACAAAATGCAACATTAAGTCACCAAAACAGCACCCCCATACTTGCAACCATCTTTCTTAGGCTTCTATATATCACTTATGATCTCCATATGCAAGAAGTGGACGAAAAGGGAAAAAGAAAATTATATTTTCATAGGCCCAAGTTAAATTAGTGGCTTTTCTTTAGTTTCCCATCTTCCTTGATTGTGTTTTATTTACTTCAACAATGTTTTGTTAAAGCTGTTCAAGTCTCGATTTTCTTAAAATTATATTATTCCAGTAATAAAAAGTCAAACTACACTCAATATTTAATGATCAACATTCTATTGACATGATCAATATTTATAGACACTACAGAGGCTGAGTTTTCATTATACAAAGAAAGAGTTTTCATTATACAAAGAAAGATGCAAATTCAAGTCTAGTATATTATCTATCAAAAAAATGTATGAAACTATCATCACACTTCTAAACCATATAAATCATCCAACAAGAGGAGTAGATGATGTGGAAAAAGATATTAGAGATCATGTTTCTAATGATGAAAATATGGAAATGTTTGATCTTGATGAAGAAGATGATTTTTAGATTATTTAAAATGCATAATTAGTTAATCTTGATTAAGATGTAAGACTTATAAATTTTTTTAAGATTTAATTTAAGTTGACTTAAAGACTTTTATATTACATCTTTTGGCATTTTTTATTGTTCTTTTTATTAGTATATGTTGAATTTTTTAATTTTCTTAATAACATACTTATAAATATGTCATTAGGAGTTAAGACTTATTTTGTACCTTATTTTTCAAGTAGGATATATATTTTTCTATTTTTTTTAGTAAGCATGCGCCTAGTTCTATGACGCGCGTCTTGCCTTGTACCTTAGGCTCCAACACCATTTTGCATCTTAGTGCGCCTTGAGCCTTTAATAACATTGAGGTATAGGAGGGTAGTTTGATGATTTTAATCGACAGTGGGAGTACTCATAGTTTTTTGGACGAGAGCATTGCCAAGAGGCTTCATTGCAGGATGATAGGAACCCAACCCTTGTCGGTGACCATTGCCAATGGTCACAAGGTGCTAAGCAAATCAGCTTGCACTGGGTTTTGTTGGGAAATGCATGGTGAGTTGTTTGAGGCAGATCTAAGGTTGCTCAAGCTAGGGGGCTGTGATGTGGTGTTGGGACTTGGGAGTGGATTGGATGAAACAAGTCAACCCTATCAGCTTCGACTTTAACTGAATGGAAGTCACTTTTGAGAAGGGGGGCAAGAAGATGACTCTCACAGGCAGTAGGGAAATCGGGGCTTGTAAGATGATCAAGGGAAGGAAGCTATAGAAACTACTCAAAAACAAGTGGGCTTAAGTAACCCAATTGTTTTCAATCCAAGCAGTAGAGGAGGTAGAGGAAGGAAGTGAATTGGAAGGAGAATTTCACCTAACAATGTTCAATCAAGACCAAAATCAGTTAGAGGTACATCAACTAAACTATCTTAATATGCTTTTGGTTGAGTATGAGGAATTGTTTGTAGAACCTAACTCTCTGCCACCCAAAAGATCCTTCGACCACTCAATCAACCTAAAACCCAATTCAGAACCCATTAACATCAGATATTATTGATACTCTCCTTACCAGAAAATTGAAATTGAAAAAATGGTGAAGGAGATGCTTTAGTAATCCCTAATCCAACCAAGCCAAAGCCCATATGCATCCCCTGTCCTACTTGTCAAGAAGAAGGATGGCTCATGGCGCTTTTGCATTGACTATCGTCAACTTAACGCCTTGACCATCAAAGATAAATTCCCAATCCTTATAATTGAAGATTTGCTTGGTGAACTGAAGAATGCTTCCATCTTTTCCAAATTAAACTTATGCTCGGGGTACCATTAGATTCGCATGAAACCTGATGATATCCACAAGATAGCCTTTCGAACCCATCATGACCACTATGAGTTCTTAATGATGCCATTTGGGCTCACCAATGCCCTAGCTACTTTTCAATCACTTATGAACCAAGTCTTTGAGCCTTTCCTACGTAAATTTTTAGTTTTCTTCGATGACATCCTAATCTACAACCAAACTTACACCCAACACTTACAGCACCTAGGGACTACATCCGATATCCTCAAGTCCAGCCACTTGTATATTAGATGGTCTAAATGTGCCTTTGGTCAGAAGTAGGTGGAGTACTTGGTTCATGTTATTTCAGGGGCAGGGGTGAGTACTGATATGAGGAAAGTAGCAACCATGGTGAATTGGCCTAGACCTACCAACCTGAAAGCTTTGAGGGGCTTCTTGAGTTGACAAGTTATTACAAATGCTTTATAAGAAATTATTGCCTCATAAGTCGGCCATTAACATAACTTTTGAATAAAGACGGGTTCAGATGGGGGTCGGAGGCAGAAAAGACATTTGGACAGTTAAAGGATGCCATGTCCAAGGCGCCGGTGTTGGGTTTACCTTATTTTAGTAAACCCTTATCCTTGAGACGATTGCTTGTGGCATAGGGATAGAAGTGGTGTTAATGCAAGAAGGGAGACCCCTGGCTTATCTTAGCCAGGCCTTATCTTCCAGGGCTGAGCATACGTGAGGAGGAGTTGTTGTTGGTGGTGATGGCCGTAGAAAGATGGAGACATTATTTAGAAGGAGGTTAGTTCATCATACGCACTGACCGCGAAAGTCTGAAGTTTCTCCTCCAACAGAAATTGCAGACACATCTTTAGAGGAAAGGGATGGCGAAACTCATGGGCTTGGACTATACCATACAATATAAGAAGGGAAGGGAGAATGTGGCTGCTGATGCCTTTTCCAGGTGCTATGAGGAAGGGCAAACTGCAACACTTATGGTGGTGACCCCGGATTGGTACAAGGAGGTGGTGAAGAGTTATGAAGGAGATAACAAGATGAAGGAACCAAACGAACAGTTGATCCTAAGCCCCAACAGCAAGCCTGGATATACCCTGAATCAGGGAATGGTGAGATATAAAGGAAGATTGGTGAATGGGAACAACGAGATCCTAAAGAAGAAGATATTGAGCTCCCTACATGAGTCACCCGTGGGGGGCCATTTAGGCATCCAGAACACCTACCACAAGGTGAGGCAGATCTTCTACTAGCCCCAACTAAAAAGGTATGTGACTAAATTTGTCATGTCTTGTGACATGTGCAGTCGTTGCAAACATGAAACAGTAGCCCCACCAGGTCTATTACAACCCCTGCCTATCCCTGCTCAAGCATGGGAGAGCATATACATGGACTTTATCGAGGGTTTGCCTAAATCAGAGGGAAAAGATTGTATTATGGTAGTAGTGGATAGGTTCACGAAGTTTTCACATTTTATTGGTTTGACTCACCCCTATTCTGCTCAAGAGGTGGCTAGGGTTTTCCTAGTCCAAGTCATGAAGTTGCATGGAGTTCCCCATTCGATAATTTTTGACTGAGACAAAATCTTCACCAGCCTATTCTGGCAAGAGCTAATGAAGGCTCTAGGTGTGAAATTGAAGATGTTTATAGCCTACCATTCTCAAACGGATGGTCAGATTGAGCAGGTGAAGCAATGTGTGGAAGGGTACCTGAGGTGCCTATGTTTTCTCCACCCTAAGGGATGGCACAGATGGGTTTCACTTGCACAGTGGTGGTATAACTCCAGCCACCAAGCTTCGATCAAGAGGTCACCCTTTGAAGCACTGTTTGGCTATCAGCCCTTGCTCCTTCTAGCTATGGGGGAAGAGACTACTATGGCCACTATGGAGGCCTATTTGGAAAAAAAGGCAAAGTGTATTGCAGTAGCTCAAGAAAGAATTGGCAGTGGCTCAAAACTCCATGAAGCAATATGCGGATAGGAGTGAGAAGGAGTTTGATGTGGGGGAGAAGGTTTATTTGAAACTCCGACCAGCTCACCTCAAGAAGATTGCTCGTGGATAAATAACCAAATTGAGCTCTAGGTACTATAGGCCCTACCTAATTGAAGCCAAGGTAGGAAATGTGGCGTATAGGCTGAAACTACTGGAAGAGACTAGGATCTACCCGGTTTTTCATGTCTCTTTACTCAAGAAATCAGTGGGAGAATAGCATGTGGCTTCTCATTTACCTCAAGTGTTGAGGGAGGCAGACATGACACCAGAGCCCAGCTCAATACTTGACAAAAGAGTCTTGTACAAGCACGGGCCCCCATCATCCAAGTGTTAGTTAAATGGTCCAATCTTTCCCATGATAGCAGTACTTGGGATTACTTGCCTGACCTGCTAAGGCAATTTCCGCAAGCAGCCAGCTTACTCACTATTTCTTGAGGACAAGAAATGTCTCAAGTTAGGGGGAATTTGTCATGATATAAGCCACGGCAGGTGGCGGGCTGTCACATGCACAATTAGGAAGTTGGGTAGTTATTTCTAGAAGGGGGTACTAGTGTAAATAAACTCCCCTTGGTGAGAAATGAAAGTGCGAGATCCTCTTTATATGAAGGACCACTTGATTGTATTGAGCTATGCTGAAATTTGAATCAAAGTCATTCTAATTCTTCCTCAATTCTCTTCATTCTCTCTCTCTCTCCCTCTCTTTCCAAATTCAGTCACCCTTCCTAATTCTCCTTCTTGCGAAGTTCCTTGTCAGATCCTTCAAGGTCTGACAGATGTTTTACAATTTTCAAAAAAATGAAGGGTTTAAAAAGTAATTGCAACAATCTATGATGGAATGGAATGAGGATTCCGTCCACATTTGGAGGGAATGGCCATTCCTTATCCAAAGTTGCAACCAGACATACTTTTACCTGATTCCTATTCCCTCCACCCCAATTCCAGGGAACCAAAGGCCAAAAATTCAAGCATCACGACTAGCTTTGACATGTTGCAATCAAGAAACATTTTGACCTTTTCTAATGGAGCAAGATGAAGAATTGTATAAATCAAATTGTACAAAGGCATTTAACTAGTGCAGGCGTATTCCCTGTCTGAACCTGAGCTTGGAGTGTAACATCTGTGCTTCATATGCATCATAGGAATTGGAAGTTGTAGCAAGACTGCATTTTATGCCTCTCCTGATTTTAGTTTGTATCGTGGTTTCTAATATACTGATTAATGTCTGGTCCCTGTGCAATCTTATGGTGCTATGATACTCTGGGGTATTGACTGATTGTAAATTGGTTCAATTATTACCTATAAGAATAGGATGTCTAATGAGCAGTATTTCTACTTATTCTTCCCTTAAAACTTGTATTAATTTGTGGACTTTTGGTTGTTGCAGCTGCTTTGACTACACAAATGCATTGGCAGTGAGTTCTTTTCTCCTCCATATCCTAAGAAACATAATTTTTCTTCATGTGGCCTTAATACTGGGTTAGTGTTTTGGAAATTTCAGGATTTGGTAGTGGGTTACATGGGTGTGCCAAAATACAATGGAATCAACATGACACATCATCCACAATATGTTACCATCAGGTAAGTTCATTTTGATTTAGGGAGTAAATATTTTATGCAACTGACTATTTCTTGCCACACATGGAAAGAGGTAATTTTTTTGCTTTATTTTTTCTCATTGAAATGATAGAAATGAACGTGGTAGAGAAATGCTCAATCTTGTCAAAGATCTTTTGGAGATTACTTCAACAACCAGCAGTGTAATATTCTCAGCTCTCACATACATTTTGCTGTTAAAATTTCATAAAGTAACTTGTATTATCTTTACAGGGTGACCGACGTCCTTTTGTTATGGAGACAGTCAAGGCAGATGATAATGCGAAATTAGGTATGTAGTGAGGTCTTACTTTTATTATTGGACAATGTCAATTTTCTGGAAATGTCTCCACAACCCTCTCATATTGCACGTGTTCTGATTTTCTCTTTCCTGACCATAACAGAAGCCAGGCTGTTTGTCATCCTATTCTTGTGACTTGCCAGAGGTATAGGGGCAGCACTTAAGGAAAAATTCCAAATCATATTTTTCTTTTAAATTTTGATAATCACTTATTTCAGCATGACCACATATATTACGTGATCATGTGTAATATTTAAATTTAGGAATCCTTTGCATAGATTTCATGTGCAAAATCCTCCAAAATTTCCCATGCTATGCTCCCCTTTGCACCTTTAGAATGTTCACTTTAAGCCTTCAAAACAACAATTCTTTTTAAACCAAAACTCCTTAAAAGCAAAAGATGTTAAATCTTTTCGTAAAGCCAAAAGACATCTGGCTTGTAATTCTTCACTAAGTTTAAGAAGGCATAGAGTTAAAAGACTTTTCTTTAAGAGCTAAAATATTTTATAGGGTTTGTAAATCCAAAAGACACTTGGCTTTATTTCTTGATCATAAAGTCTAGAAAGAACAAAGGCTTCACTTTAAATCCAATGAAGTCTAGTCATTACTAGTAGGGCCAAAGGTTAGGAGCATGAGTCATTGGACCTTTTGTATCTTCTTTTCCTTTGTAACTTATTCTCTAGTAATTTATCATATTGCAATTATACTTTATCTGCAAATTACAATTTACTCCAAAGAAATAAGATTTATTGTGACATCCCTTAGATTAGTTTCTTATAAGACTAAGACCATTCCTTCCATCTTATTAATTTTCCATATAATTTTATGTGTCTGTTAAATTCATTTGGACAGGAAAAACAATTTAGAAAAATAGTAGTTAAAAGATATACTTATGGAGAAACATTTCTTTGAAAATAATTGGCTGAATATCAGTCCAACAAATAAGAGACACATTATAGAATATTTCTCCTACTATAGGGTTAACAGATTCTTTGTTGGATTGCTATAATTCTTCATTGACTCAAAATGACTATAATTCTTTATTGACTCATCAAATAGTCTGATGTGTCCGTTTATAGCCTCAAATTAGGGATCACCGGTTGACAGCATTAAAACTGTTGGAGAGTCCTAAGTGGAATAGGAGTGTTACAAAGAGATAAAGAAGACTGCTAAAGTGCTGGAAAGATAAGCAGAGAGTTTGAAGATTGAAACTCCTAGAAATCAGGAGAAATAATAGGAGTAGATTTGATTATTATCTTTTATTGTTTATTGCTTAAAGTTCTGTTATAGTTTATCTTATTGCTGTATATTATCTCCTAAATATTAGGATTAGATAGCTTAGAACTTGTATAAATAGATGTCTATTCATTGAATCAATTAACAAGTTTGAGTTCTACAAACTTAGTTGAAGTTCTTGGGTGTTATACCCTTAGAACAAAATCTGTTCAAAAACTATATAATTGATTTAACACAGTAACTCTCTTAATGACAGTGGGTAAAGATTTGAGAATTCTTTATTGGTCCTGTTTAATATTTTTCTTCTACAAATATCCACCTTGTTACTAAAAATCATATACTGTTCTGGTTGGGACACCATTCTATCACATGTAGTAGTACAACATGTTGCAACCTTGTATGAGCATATTGCCTTTTAAAGGCTCATAAGTTGTAAATAAACCTTTTTTTTTTTTTTCCTGCTGATAACAAACTTTTAAGGTTACAAGGACAATAGAAAATCATGTCTCTTCATCAGTGATCTCTATCACCAATATGATTTCTATCCAATGTAATCTAAGGACAAAGACCAAATACAAAACCTTCTGAAATGCATGTAATAAATGAACAATATTAAATAAAATAGCGTTGGCTTTGTAGCACATATAATTCCTTCAAGCACCCCTAGCCCAGACCTTTCAGTTTCCTTTTTCTTTTACTTGGATATTGATAAAGAACGAATTGGGGTTTTGTTAGAGAAAGAACTTGTTATGTAAATGGGTTTTTGATAGAGAAAGAAAGAAAATGTGTAAATGTGGATATTGTTTGAAAGAGAGGGCTCCCATGTTTTATATTATTCTCCACAGTAAGCTTTCTCAATAATCTTCATCTCTGGAGGTAGGTTTATGCCAACCATATGTTCTTGTGATGATCATTTCTTTGTTTCCAGACCAGAGAAGGGTGCTTGTCTTGTATTTGTAGAAGTGTAAGACGCATCCTAGTGGGTCCAATGGCATAGATGTATTGTTAATTGATTTTGGACAATTTAATCTAAATTAGAAGAGAGGGGGGAGAGGAAAGGTCCTTCTATTTATCAAATTATATATATATATATATATATATTATGTAGCCCTTTGTATAAGATAGCAGGAAGAAACAGAATACTCCAGTGTCATACAACATATCCAGCCTTTATCCCACTAGAATACTCCAATGTCATACCATACTAAATTATTATTGTACTGATCTCCACAGTTGACAATTTACTAAAAACTAGAGTTGTGGGATTTTGTTTTTTTTTTTTTTTATTTATACAGAGCAAATCTGATTTCCTACATGAGTTGCAAACATTTTACAAGTTGTGTACTTCTATTTTAAATTACTGTCTCCTTCTCAGGGAAGGGTCCTTCACAGCCTGCCCCAAAGTTTATTGGGAACTTAATAGCATTTGTGCTAAACTTGGTAAGAGCTTTTTGGTGTTGCATCAGTGACAGCAGAAACTGGAAAATAACTTTCATTTAAATTTGTTATTTTCTGTGCAGATTGGTCCAAAGGGTCTAGAATTTGCTCGATATTCTCTCGACTACCATACCATCCGGAATTATCTATATACTTATTGCACATGGGGAGAACAGAGGTATGTCCTGATAAGATAAAGCAAAAAAAATGAAAAGAAAAAGTAAGTTTGATGAAATAAGGGCCTTTCTTTGCTCCTGACTTATGAAGCTCTAATGAATGCAGAGCTAGCAGGCACATGCCTTCGTATGCAAAGAAAATTGTTTCCATGTACAACAAGAATGGAGAAATTGATCAGATGCTTTCCAGAAAGTGATTTTGTCATGGAATGTGTCTTAAATAAAGAGCTGCATTATATCTGAAATTTTGAATATGATTATAAATGTTTGTTTACAAGTGTTCTATTGATAAAAAACATTGTATGATCCTACATGCAGTTGTAACATTCTAAACAAAGGAAAAAACATATCATATATTGTAACATAATCCAGGTTTGTTTAATGAAGGTTTTGGCTAGCTTAGTCTTGTCTGTTTTAAAGGCCACCCTACATTTGTTAAATCCAGCTTTCGCACATTTCCACATGTTGAAATCCATTGTGTCACGGAAGATTACTGCCTTCAGTTTGTAAAAGTTAGTAAATACTGAGACCAAAAATGAGGACTTGCAATTAGGTTCTGTCTTTGTCCCTGCTATTTCAATAAAGAGGCAGCCTGCTTAAAATTGAAGCACGGATGTGACAAGACTGGTTTTGCTGAAAGCTTGCTTGTTTTTAGCAACCAAGGTAATGAGCTCGAAAGAGCATCGCTCAAGCTGATAGAAACTTGGACTGGGTAACGATCATTTTTACTTAAGGAACAAGAAAATGGTGAGCTAGCCTTTGTTTAAACAGGTTCAATCTTTTTGGTTTCATCACTGACTGGTTTTGCATGGATTTTGGCTGCTCTCTGTAGCTCGACATAACTCACTTACAAACGCGTTTCTGATTATTTACCCTACACACAAGATCCTGGGACCAAACTCTTAGATCAAGCCATACAATGGTAAAAGACCAAACAGGAGCTGTCATGACAAGTACTTAGGATCCAGCCTTGGGAGCATGGCATCCGATTCGTCAAGTTGCATTGGGGGGGGGGGGGGGTGGTGGCGCTAGGATATTAAGGGACAATGTCCAACCTCCAGATGCTGCAAACACCGCAAAAACATATCAGAACAACAAGGAGTGGGCGTTTCTGGCGAGGAACTGAGGAATTTAGGTGATGGCCACCCCCATGTGTTTTCCCTCTCTTGGGAACAGTGATGTCTGAAGTAAGAGGAAGCAGAGTCAGTCAGAGAAGAACCTTGAAAATTCCAATGGAAAAAGGACAGAATAACAACTGCTGTTATCCATTTTACAAGCTGGAAGTTGGGAGCAAGATTGAAATGTTCAAAATAAGTGTGAAAGCAAGAGACTACCTGTTGTTTTCTCATCAGGGTTTCACATTGAATCACATTACTAGATTGACCATTTTTTGCATGTTTTAATTACTGATCACAGCATGGAAACTCGTGGGATGTCCTTTCATCTACTCTGTTTTTCTATGTGAAATGTTCTTTTGACTTCTTGTGTACATGAGTGAAGACTTAGTGTTGTTGGATCAGTGGGCAGCTAATAAATATGTCTGAAGCCCGCTGTTTACATTAATTTGATTTTATTGCATTTCTAGCAGGCACAGTTGCATCCATCTTGCGAGTTGTTCTTGGTTTCTTCCCCCCCTTACCCCACCCGCGCCGAAGTCGAAAGAACATAGTTTAGAAAGAAATAAGAAAGGGGGCGATGATGGAATCTGGGTCTAAGAGATGATTGTGAATGATACAGCAAAATAATAAATTTAAGACAACAATTATACGTGATTTGACAATACTTATAATGTGGAAGGATGGTTGAATGTTGAATTTATACTTGTATCAAAGATAAAGTATGCAAATATATAAATAGATAAAATTGTGTTACTATTACATAAGTCTATTTTTTGAGAGTCCAAAAACTCATTTTTGTACATAACCTTAATCATGCTTTATAAAAATACTATACAAATCGATAACTTTTTAGTTAAACTATACAAAGATGGTAATAGTAAATTACAGAACCATCCCTTTTTACAGTAAGTGTGCTACACACCCTCACTTTCTACTTTATTGTCTGCTAACAAATAATAAACTAAGTTTGGTAAGTTGATCATATGAGCTACAGCTGTCAAGAAGGGATATTGGAAATTAGTTTTTTTTCAATCAACCCTGTGGGGGTTTTGAGGTATTTGGTATTGATGAGTGTAAACTTGATGATGAATGCTTCTGCTGCATTTTCCTTGATTTTTAGTTGTTGGGTATATTTTGACTCTGAAGGCAGGAATTTATGGTGAGAAGGAGTTCACATGAATTCTATGGAAAGAAGTTGTGAAGAAAAATGTGGCTGATCCAATGAAATTGAAGGCATTTACACCTAGAGAGGTGTCAACTGGCTGCCTAGATACATGTGCAGACTGTTGGGAGTCTACAACATGGTCTTAAATTTGGTCGACAATTTTTGCATGGACCATTTTGGCCGATCTAGCTTAATTCACAAATGGGAAAAAAAATTAAAACAAAATGTAGAGTGAGTGAATTCTCATATATATATATATATAATATGCCCAAGGCTTAGGATACTTCACCAAAGACTGTTTGTGTTTGAGAATGAGATCTCTTTCATCTTCCTCTTCTTCTTCTTCTCCTTACTATTGTGGGCTCTATCCATGTGCATGGCAACATGGAGATTTTGGAGGTTTCTGTGAACAGTTCCTAAGCAAAACCAAGTCAAGAGTCTCTTATCACATTGAAGAGAATAGTGATGTTGGGGTATATTGGACAGAGGGTCCACCTATATTTAATGGGCCCTGGGTGGACCATGCTAGGAGATAGAGCCCATATGTTGTGTTAATGACTAGGTGGAACAAAACCAAATTGAGAATATGGAGGGATGTCTTATTATTATTATTTGTCTTCGAAAATTTGAATGGCCACTTGGGTCTTGGATTGAATTTAGAGATGGTCATTTTCATTTCTCTTGGATTATCTGAATATAGATGTACAGAGACTTGAAACTAGAAAAAACGAAAAATCCTCATCTTCCTTTGTACAAAAATGCCCAAGCCATTGGCATTTTCTTGGAGAGGGATGCTTTTTTTGTCTCTATGTTCCTCCTCCTTATTACGTTATTTGTACACCACCTGATCTGAGTTTCCATCAGTCAGTTGCCATCTATAGAACTAGAAAACCAAAAAGAGGACACCCTGATTAGCAGCCAAAAATTTGAAAAACAGTTGATTAGCAATGTGATTGGCGGCGCCGATGCCGGGCAACAGTGACAGAATGCTTCTTGCTGTGCTTTGTTTCTTCATTCCAGTTCTTGCCAATGTCATTTGCCACTCTAATGGCATCCATTGATGCACCAGAGAGACCTCTTCTTGTGAAGCCAACTGCATATAGCCCAGCTTTGCCTTTCCACCCATTTGGGAATGGGGATCTGGGAAACCCATTTCTGGAAAAGAAATCATTTTCCTGAAAACCAAACAAACAAGTTTAGCCTCTTCTCTGGGAAAGGTACTCCCAAGTAATATAACCATGCAGTACAAATGGGCAGCAGGGACATAAAAGGCAATTCACTTTTGTTACAGAGAAAATAGTCCAAAACATCTCTGCCCCTTTATCTTTCTTACCAGTATTTCTTGGAAAGCCAATTCTAATTATGGAAAGAACACATTGGAAGAAACTTCTAATCGAAACACATTTTAAAATATTGGTTGAAAAACAAGCATGACAGAATCCAACAACCTGATCAGAAGCAGGATAGGAACAGAGAATCTACAGGAACCAACTTCCATAACTGTCACATGAATCCATAAATAGAGATATATCTCCAAAAGAAATAAGTAACGTTTATGTTTCTCCCACCTTTAACCAAGAAGGGACATTGCTGCAGTAGCCGGTTGCCAGAATAACAGAATCAACCTCAAGATTTTCCCCATTGACAAGCTCGACCCTACCGCGTGAGAATCTCTTGATGCCAGGCACTACTTTGATGCCACCAGATCTAATTTTTGCCACGGAACCGATGTCCAGCACAGGGGTCTTTCCTTCAATGTTTTTGAGCTGTAAAGGGCCTATAGATGGCCTTTTCAGTCCGTACTTCTCTAAGTTCCCGAGAAGCAACCTTGAAATAACCAGTAATATTTTGTCAACTAGCCAAACTGGCAGCCATTTCATCAGCCGAACAGCTAGATCAAAAGTTGATTTCCCCAGGACTTCTCTTGGCAAGACATGAACCTGTTGATTGAAGTAAGGGTAGAGCCAGTTAGAATTTGGGGTGCTCGCAGGTTATGAGGAACTAGAAGATACTCAGTAGCTGAGAGAATTGACGACTCACCGAGCTGCGGACCACCATTGATGGAATTGCATTGTAGTGGCAAAGATCAAGGGAAACCTCCATGCCCGAGTTGCCACAACCAACTACTAGGACCTGCTTTCCTTGATAAGCTTCACCGGACTTGTACTCGCAGGCATGCACCACAGGGCCACCAAACTCTTCCAGGCCTTCTAATTCTGGCACCACCTTCTCTGCATTCTCACCGGTGGCCACCACCAGCCAGCGGCATATGTACTCGACCTCTCCCCTTGAAAAACCATCGGTACTTGCATTGGCCTTGACCCTCCACAGGCCACAGGTCTCATCATACTTAGCTGACTCCACAGTCTCATTGAATCTTGGATCAATGTCGAAGTGCCTCGCATATGATTCAAGATAGTCGATGAACTGATTCTTTGTGGGGTATTCTGGGAAGTTCTCCGGAAATGGGAAGTAGGGTAGTTGACAGAATTGCTTGGGGAGGTGTAGTTTCAGGCGGTCGTATGTGTGGTTTTGCCAAAGTGAGGCAATGCAGTTGGCCCTTTCAAGGATTATGAATGGCACACCTTGTTGCTTCAGCCCTGAGCCAACTGCCAGCCCCGAGGGGCCTGCCCCGACAATGACAGGTCCATTTACCAGTGTACACCGCCCAGAAAAGAAGTTTTCCTGATCTAGACTAGTTTGATTGATCATTGTTGGTATATGTTGAAGATGGAAAAGCTGTGCTCAAGGCAGTACTTCAAGATGATTAGACAGAGAAGAGAAAGGAAGGATACGATAAATTAATCTTCCACCTTCCAAGTTGTAGACAAAGGTAGCGACTAAGGAAGGAGGAGAAGAAGAGAAAAGAATAGAATGTGAAAGTTTGTCTTGAAGCAGTGTGTGGAGGGGGTTAGAAGGATGGAGGGGGTTTAAATAGGGAAGTTGACAGCATGTGATTAGGATTTTGTCTGTCAAATAGAACGATCCCGTTTTTTGTGCTTCTAATCAATCTTTCACCTTAGATAAGAGGTATTTTGGCATAAAAAAGACAAAGGCAATAGCCCATTGTAGTAACAAAAACTTACTCCTTTTTACTGGTTTCTCTTTGACCCATTCGAGATCGATATATTTCTGTAGCACGGTATGGAGCAAGCAATTCGGTAACAGAAAGAATTTATTTGATTAAATGCGTGGATATCAAAAACCAAACAAAAGATAAAATTTCAAATTAAATAGACAACCGACCAACAATAATTACAAGAATGAATCTTTGAAGGTCTTTCTCTAATGATAAGCCTTATGGGAGGCTCCGTTTGTTTATTCCAATTATAGAATATGTTATTGGTACGTACATGTGTAGGTAATAACTCACAATACATAAAGAATTAGCTACTATGCCATTTCCCTTTGCCACTTTGGAGTCTTGACTTGCATATAGCCCCTTTTGCCTTAGTTTCTCAGAATCTTTCAACCTTAAAATTACCTATAGATGCCATTCTTTTTGCTAAGTAGATATATCCAACACACCCAGCCTACCAACCAATTCTGTTTTAAGTCTTTGAACATAGGTTAGAGTCAGAGACTATGACTGATTGAACTTTCTTTGACGATGAAAGAAAAAAGTGTTCAATTTGTTATAAAAACCAGTGTGATGAATATCACCCATGTGACTCCCTCTCGCAGATTCTTTAAGGATTTGTATAAGAGGTTGGGGAGAGTGACTTTTTGAAATTCTCTCTTCCTAAAGCTGCAAAAGAATGTATATCAATCTCTTGGCCTCCCTAAACCATGTTTTATGAGAGAATTTGCACTAAACTAACTTCGTTTTGTTTTGCTTTTGCCTCTCATCACTGATGTAGGATGCATGGAAAGTAACAGACAGAGGAGGTTAGACAGATGATTTACTGAAGTTCTCTCTTCCTTAAAGATGCACAAGACCATATACCTTGGTTTATCTTAGAATCAGGCCTCACAAATATTTAGGTGGTGTAGAAGTAAGAGTTCTAGTAAGATCAATGACATATCAATTCAAGTCAAAGAAAAGTTTAGGGATAAAACTAGCTATTATTTGGCCAAATTACATTACTGGATCAATTCAAGATGGCTAATGAACAGTATTACTGCTAATTTGGTGATATATAATGAATTTCACCCAAATTACACTGCTTGGGTGGCAAAATAGAAAGCTTACCATTTTTAGTAGCTCTATGAGGATTTTTTGCTTTGGTACTATTTGACTTCAAATCATTTGTTATAAGAGGAAGTGCCTTTGGTTAGTGAGAGGATTCCTGCAATTAGTGGGAGTGTAGCCATAGACAGTACCTTGGAGACTCAAGTAATTCGATGTAGCCAACGTGAGCTTATCCCTTGTTGTCATTTTGATGACATTGAGGGAAGGGTACTTATGTGTCCCATGTCGGATGACATTGAGCCAACTTCTTATGAAGAAGTTTTAACCTCCCTAAACCAAGATCAATGGTTGATCACTATGAAAGAGGAAATGGACTCGATGGATAAGAATAAGGTGTGGGAACTTGTTGATCTTCCACTAAATAGAAAGGCGATTGGCAACAAATGGGTCTTGAAAGTCAAACATCGAGCTGATGGATCGATCGACAAGTATAAGGCCCGGCTGGTCGCAAAGGGCTACACCCAAATGGAGGGTGTGGATTTCTTAGAGACATTTTCTCTTGTGGTGAGATTTGACTCTATTCGCGTGATTCTAGCCATCGTTGCTCATTTAGATCTTGAGCTACACTAGATGGATGTCAAGACAACATTTCTCAATGGAGAACTAGATGAGGAGATATACATGGATCAACTCATCGGTTTTGTTACTGAAGGGCAGAAGGGCAAAGTGTGCCGTCTCAAACAATCCATATATGGTCTCAAGCAATCGTCTAAACAATGGTATCTACGGTTTCATGAATCTGTCACCTCCATAGGTTTGACCATGATGGAGGAAGACCATTGTGTATATGTCCAAAGGACAAGAGATGGGTTCTTGATTTTGTCCTTATATGTAGATGACATCTTATTGGCTGAAACAACTTGGAGATGATCAACGCCATTAAAGAATGGTTATCCTTTGTCTTTGAGATGAAGGATTTAGGAGAAACGAGTTATATCCTTGGAGTTAAGATCTTAAGGGATCACTCAAGGAGGCTTTTGAGTTTGTCTCAAGAGACTTACCTTCGTAAGATCCTTGAATGATTTAATATGGATAACTCAAATCTTGTTGATACTCCAATTGATAAGGGTTGCACCTTGAGTACTAATCAGTACCCTAAAATAGAGGAAGAAAAGAAACTGATGGAAATGAAACCATACGCCAGTGCTATTGGGAGTCTCATGTACCTAATGAAGTATACTTGTCCTGATATCTGCTTCGTCGTTGGGCTAGTAAGTAGATACCAAAGTAATCCAGGTGAGAAACACTAGAAAGTTGTTAAGAGAATCATGAGGTATCTACGTGGTACTTATGATTATCCTGGCTCTCCAAGGTAAAGATATGAAAGTATGGGGTTACATTGATGCTGATTTTGGGGGAGATATAGATGATAGTGTCTCTACATCAACATATGTTTTTACTCTTGGTGGAAGCTCTATTTCTTGGCGAAACAAGAAGTAAGATTGCGTTGCTCAGTCGACCATGGAAGTAAAGTATGTGGTTAGCTCAGAAGCTGGAAGACATGCATCCTAGCTTAGTGCTTTCCTTCGAGAGCTCGGGGTAACAGCTCAAGTTGATGAACCTGTCGAGATTCGTATCGACAACATGGTTGCGATGCAGTTCGCACACTACCCCAAATTCCATGATAGAGGAAAACACATAAGAAGAAGATATCACTACATTAGAGGATTAATCAAGAATAAGGAAGTGATCTTGAGTTATATTCCTAGCGTTGAAATGTTGGTTGACCCATTGACAAAGTCACTTAGTAGGAATGTATTTGAATCTCATGTGAGGCGTATGGGATTACGTAGAATTTGAATTCTATATTTGATCACTGTTTACGACATTCATATTGATTTATGCTGATGGATATTTGTTATCTTATTTGATGGATATTTGTTATCTTCTTTCTGTTTTCATTATATGACATTGTGTTGTTGATATGGAAAACATTGAAATAGTTGCAAATGCTCGTGAATGTTACCGAGCTTGGATCAGTCCTCTCATGCGAATGATTGCCCTGACACCCGTGTGGTGTACAGGATAAGACAACTTACTCTTGGACTTATGTGGTCAGTGTAAATGTCTTGATACATGAGGGGTGTTCAAGGTCATTATTGTCGTCTTAGTACGGTTAAGATGAGACTTATTTGAAGAAGTCGAATATGGATCTATTCTGAATTTCATATTAAGCCTGAGAATAGCAGGATGTGAGCACTCATGAGTTGAGTGACTCAGGTTAGTGTCTATGTGGTGACTGGGCTGACATCTGTACGATGTTTTGAGTGTGACATCCCTGATTAATGGGAGCTCCACCACAACATGCATATCATACAACATGGGCTTGTACAACCAATATAGGGAAGTGACAAGATTGTTCTCTCTCTATTACTGTGCAGGACCATATTCACATATGCCTTTTGACTTAAAATTGTTTCATGAAGTTGAAGTTCAATTATACTACTTTAGCATATCACCCAATTAGCTAGCAAGAACATAGCTAGGTGGGCCATAACTGAGCAAGTGGTTGAACCAAGAGATGGATTGATTCGAATTTCGGGAAAGATAATTTATACCACATCATGTAAGTTTTGCAACTCATAATCTAGACGATCATCTGTGTGATAATCATGAGTGCAAGAACTTCGATTGATGATCAAATGTCGTTCAGAGTTACTCTTGAGAGATTGGAAGCATTTGATAGATGTATTATTTATTATCTAAGGTATAGATAACATTGCCCTCGTTTATTTCTTTTTGCAGCAGTACTATATTAACATTGGTGATTGTTTGATATAGTACTCTTATCATTGTCATCAAGGTCGTATCCCATGATGTCCTATATGAGAAGATGAGTTGTGCATTATCCCATATACTCGAGTGGGAGATTGTTAGAATTGCAGTTATATTGGAATAAATTCCCTAATGATAAGATAAGTATTTAGAATTTGAATTTGTTTCAAATTCAATCATATTCGAATTTTAACAATATGATAGGATAATTGATTAGAATTTGAATTAAATTTAAATTTTTAAAGAGATATGTCTATTTATATTTGTGTGATACCTATAAATAGGTATAGAGCCTAATGAAAAAAGATAACAATTTGAATCAATTTTTGATCGCTTATATACTATCTTTGACATCACCATTCGAGTCTTGGGCAGACAAGGGGGTGAACGTATAAGAAAGCTTTTATAGTTTTCTTTCACGGAGGTTGTTAGACAAATCAAATTCGATTATTTTGCTGTGATCCAAGTATTCTACGTACCGTTTGCAATTTTATTAAAAGTTCTACATAGCCAAATGTGTATTATTTCTCTTTTTATCAGACAAAATACAAAGATTGCATGGATTCATTATCTTCAAGATATATAATGGCTACCATAACTACCTTGATCTTCAAATGTTGGGAACATATATTGAAGATTTTCCTGACAATTAACTAGTATTAACCCACTCAGTTTACAATAATATTTAGGCTAGAGATTCCTTCTTTTTCTTTCTTACTTCCTAACGCGAGATGGCAGTGAGCAGAGTGTGGGGTCAACATTTTAGGCTGAGTTTCTAATGATTATTCCTAAATTTATTTACTCTTTCTGTTGTTTTATATATTCATCTCAAACCGTCAAGGATTAAAAGTTATAGTCAAGTACTGCAAATTGGAGAAAAGCAAGCCTACAATTAGGTGACTGGCTAGCTAGGTTTGCAGTAAATTCAACGTTTATTAACTAATCACTTTACTTTGATTATATAATATGATCATCTAAAATAGAGAGAAAGGAACAATATAAAATATTGTCGGCAAAACCTTTCTTGTGACTTTTTTCGATTTTATCGCTTCCCATATGATGGTTTTAACTTTTGATCATTAACAATAGCTGTTAGCCTAGAATAATTCAGTACTTGCCTGAGTTTAATATAAGTTTTTCCAAGATGAGAAATGCTCCACAACTTTTGTCTTGTATCGACACAGCTCGGTAGTTGCAATTGAAACAAGCGGTTGTTTATTTAATAGATTTGTGAAAGCTAGGTGCTACCAAGCTCATGTCCTTTAATAAAAAAAAATGGTTATGAAATCTTCATCTCTAAGGATTGTAATGTGGCTGCAGTCAGTTATTTTAGTCTCGGTTATATATATTTGACGTCTCTTATGATCTTTCATCTATCTATCTGAAAGTATATGTCTCCTGATGATTTGTTTGTAGAATCCCATGTTCTTTGAGTCAAACAAATGACACTCTTAATTCTCTACAATGTCAATTAGTTCGTAAAAGTATATTTTTGCAAATAAGCAAATTTGGTCATGAAATTTTCAAGGTTTGGTGGTGGTGGTTGTTGCATTGATATATTCATTCCTTCTCAATTCCTTATAACTTGAAAAGCTTGTGGCGAGAATAGAGGAAGATGAGGATTATTAATTCAAGCACAAATTAACCGAGTTTAGACCACCAAAAACCTGAACCAAGAGGCAGTAGTATTAGTATTCCAAACTGCACAAAGACACAAGATTTGGCTTTTGCTGCGATTTCGAGATTAGTTGCATGAGATCTGCTATGAACTTTCTCAGAAACAGAAACAGTTTTTGGGAGCAAAGAAATAACAGGTGCTCAGTTTCATTTAGAGCCTTGTTTTTGGAAACTCTGCAAGAGTTGCAAAACAAAATTTGGAAACTGTCGAACAAGAATGGTTCTTGTTCCTCGAAAGCAGAAATATGATCGCGATGCTTCCATTTCCATGAGATAATGCTGACAAGGAGGCGCGCAACGCGCCCATGTGGAGTAGGTGAGCTTGGAATACTAGTTGCACCTGGGGGGGGGGGCTCACATTCCCTCTGTTGGAATTTGGAAACACACCACACCACACCAGCACCCAAAATCTTTGACATCTCAATGGCAACTGCACCGCCTTACATTCTCTTTGTTCTAACATCGAGATTGCTAATGTTATTTTGGCGCACCGAATCCATACTCTTGCCACCCTCATTGTAATTTATATGCGCACAAAGCTTAACAGAGAGAAATGTCTAGTTCCAAGTTCCAAAATGACCTTAGAATCACATTTCAACATTAGTTAACCATGGAAGAATGATCAGTTAAAACATAAAGAATAGGGAAAAGCGCCCAAAAGAAGAAAGCAAAAACTAATTAGGGAGAAAGGAGGCAATAATATTTAATGGGGAAGAAGAGGTGTATGTGCATGGAACCTTGTTAGATTTCTGAGTTCTCTCCTTTTAAGGCAGAAATGAGAAGGGCTACTGTGTCTTGTTCTTCTTAAGATATTATCCAGTGGCTTTGGAATGAGCAGAATCATCATGTCAAAATTGTCATCCCATCTTTAAGATAATTTATATATGTAAAGCAGGATAGCCTGCTAATGCAATGTGTAAACTAATATTAATTATTATATACATATACATATATACATATATATATATCTATGTGTGTGTGTGCCATTTACCTAATGGAGATGTGAGCCTTATTATACCACATACCCAGCTTGTAAAAAGGCCTACTTGGGGCCATGTTGCCATTCCTAAGATACCTTTGGGATAAGCAGATGGGATCGCAATCTTCCCTTCTCAATGCTCCTTTAAATCTCTTGGAAAGTTTTGCACAACCATGCTTTCTGTAATGGACTCTACTTTTAAGTCTATTAGCTTTACAAGGAAAGGAGAAATATTAATTCTTTGATGAATCATTATATCAACATATATGTACGTATATAGCTTAATCACGCGCTAGAAAAAGTTTTGTAAAGTTGGAATTCGGTAGTATTTAAGTTGATGATAATAATATTTATAATGAATCTTTTCTTGCTGATCATTGCAGCCTCTGTTGACATTTCATGGGGCATAGCTTGGTTCTTTCTATTTGTATTCTCGTTGGCTTCCATAATGATCATCTCATCTGACCTTCTTAGCAAGTCCTTCTGCATTGATCCCAATTCTCCCCATCCCTAAAGAAACATAGACAAAGGAAAAATGAGCAAGAGCTAGAAACAAAAGCAAATAAACAAGCCAATAAATGAATAAATAAGCTCTCCCACTCATAGCAAGCCAATGGGGAGTGTCAGATGAGCTTTTCTTTTCCTTTGTTCGTTTCCCACTTTAGTTACAAATATTCTTCCTCAAGTATCGATCACCACCCATTATCCTGATCAAGTTAATTCAGCTTGGTAAAAATATATTTATAATATCAATCGATTTTTACTGTCACATTAACAATAAAAATTAATATAAAAATTTTACACTTGTCCCAACACAATCCACTAAAAAACATAAAGAAATAAATAAAAACTAAAAGCCAAAACAAACTAATGATTAAGGAAAATGTTAAACAACCATGAGCTGGGATCTCTCAGACTTCACTTCTTCTTGTCCTTTGGGTATATAATTCTTTTTTCCTGATAAATAGAAGTAAATAATGAATCATAAAAGGAATGGGGTGTACTGCTAAGAACCCATTTTCAAGATCACTGTGAATATGATGATATCAATGAATAATATAAAAATATAAAAAATAAGAACTGATATGAAGTTACTTTCTAATTTAGTTTTGTCAAAATGATCACTAAATCATTGCAAGTGTTTCTGTGACACAAATATTTCTAAATAACAGTCGAATATGTACCAAAACAAATTATTAGGATCCTATAATTGATCGATGCAGCATCTAAACATTTGGAGGTACACATTAATCCTTTTTTTTTTTCCTCAGTTAACATCCTAGAGAACAAAGGAAACAAGGGTTATCCTGGGTTTTAGCCACGTGATTCTACTGACCATTATTGTTGGTTCCCTTAAGCTTCACATACAGTTGACTTCTTTTATTACTTTTGTTTATTTTTTTTACAAGTTAACTTACAAATAACATTTTAAAGTGATATGACTCATAAATTGTGTATATTAAATAAGCACAAGATATATGCAGACTTGATCTCAAAAATTTAATTTTCGATCGTAATAAAAATAACTATATTCTCTTACCACTAGACTAATCGTCAAAGTATTCTTTTATTACTCTCAAGTTTTGAGAGAACCAAATTAGCTAGTTTAAAAATATTTAATACTTTAACTATTAAATCCACTAAACTTTCATGATTAACAACATATATGCGCCTATATATGTTAAATTTCTTATAAAAGTAATTAATAGTGCTCTCTCCACAGGACTATTATTCTCAAATGCCCTTTCTGCTCAACTTTCTTGCATACAAAGGAAATTGGTATATTCCCAAGCCCCAGAATTGAGGTGGGCCTTTGCCTTAACATAATTTCTTATCTTCAAAATATGGGTTTCCTTAATTAGTAGATCCTAGCTCTTGGCCACAAAGAACTATATAAGGATTTATGCTAAATTAATAATGTTGGAAAGAATCAAAATATTTTGTTGGGCTCGAATAATGATTAGAAGAGGGTCCCATAAGATTTCCTTTTTAAGGTTTATTGAATCCTTGATCAATCTTTTATTCCTTCTAACTGCTTTAATTACATACTCATTGCACCCTCAACCTCCACAAGTTTGATGATAGAAAGCAAGAGAGATAGACCTAATAATCTCTATTCTTTAGCAGTATATAACTGTTGTTGAATGTGAGGTTTGGAATATTTTTCTCAATTTGAAAAGAGAGATCACATGGCACAAGTGAAGAAAGCCTCGAGAAAATAACAGGAAATAAATAAACAATATTATGTGGCATCATTTGTGCTAAAGAATCCTTTCAAACCCTTAGATAATGGTTTCCCTTTGTAAACTGCCATTTGATCTGCTGTTTGACTTTGTTGAACTACTAAACTCTCCATTAATTATCTGTAAAACTAATCCAAAACACAGATTAATCATGCATCTAATGTCTTTTGCAAATGGGTCGATTTTGTCTACACCTACAACAAAAATCTTTTTAGGATGGTCAATGATACAATCATTTAACTTATTATTGAGGAGAGGGATGTCTGTATGGAGTGCATTGCCTCATAATATTTAAAAATCTCATCAGACCTCATATAAAATTAGAGCAAAATCTTGATACATGCATTTAGGAGTACTGTATTCATTTTACATATGTTTGTGCTCTAGATATGATGATTTTTTTGTTTTTTTTACTATCATCTGAATACTTAAGGTTGGGTGAAGTACTTAAATGAAGATCTTTTTTATTTTCTTTCTTTTTCCTTTTAGAGTTTCTAATTAACCAATGGATTGTAAGCAACAAGAAGGAATTAAATCCAAGCTACGTTCAGTCAACAAGATGCCGTGGCATGTGATATTTAGCCTAAAAAATTCTCTACTAATATATGTGTGTGTGTGTGTGTGTGTGTGTGTGTGTGTGTGTAGGTTCTACTATCATTGCTACAATTATGGTTTTAGGGTTTGATTGGCCCAATTTCAACTATGAGATGTGGACTTAGAATCTTAAAATATGAGAAAAAATAATAAGGATGTGTGATCAGTGTAAGAGAAAGTTGAAATCATTGAACATGATGAACCCAAATCAGTTCCCAAATTTATTTGACACTGATTTCGATACCCTGATTCAGTTAATAAGGCCAGGAGGGTGATTTATATGTTTGAATCAAATTAATCATGCATTCAACTACCAGGGCCAAGGATTAATACATCTGGCCATGGGTATTTTTATTCTTTGATCAGAGAGTTATAAATCATTTGATAATTATTTGGTTCATGCAACCATCCCACTTTCACCAGCTTTGGGCACATCTCAGGCTGTGTAAAACTTGAAATTGCTGCACATTCAGCATGCGCTTGTCAGTAGTTAACTAGAATTTAGGATCCATTCCTTTAGTCCTTTATCTTTCATTAACCATCCCTTTTCTTCCTTTCTTTTCCTTAAGTTAGGGTGGCTGGCAATCATGGGCACACCATATTACCTTTTTAACTCATCGAGATTAGTATTTGGCTGGATAACAATATTACTAACCCAATTAATAATCTCAAATAATTATTAAACATCGTATTTAGACATAAAATCTCGATTCTTAATATAAAGAGTATTATTAGTAAAATTATAATTTTTTTTTCTAAATAATCATCTCTTCTCATATACAGTGAAATAACAACTTACATTTACAGAAAAAAAAAGAAAAGAAATAAGAACTTATATATGTGTGTGTATATATATGAAACATGATGAATGTATAGGATATCTTCATTTCTTTTATTATATAATGCAACTAACACCATAACTGTAATAACTGAAACCACACAAGCAATGGAATATAAAATGATGGGTCAATGTTTCCAAGGCTGACTCTGAGAGAGAGAGAGAGAGAGAGAGCATGTGATACACATCAGCCTCAAGGAAAGGGTACTTAGACCACATTGCTGATCAAAGAATGAATGGTCCAGGAAGCCCCTCCTAGAACCTCAACATTTACTATGCCTCTGCACTACCATGTGCAGCTTCAAATTATATATATGTGTGTGTATTCTCGTGTAATACCAATTAATATTTTTGGAACCACAAATCGTTTAATTTGGACTTAGAATCTCCAAGCCCTAATCATAGAAATATGATGTTGAATCTAGTCAACAGTCTTCAAAACTCATATGAAAGAATAATGATTTAGGGTCATAGTAATTTTTCAATTCAAATGTACTAATTATGTTATATTAAATAAATAAAATATGTTAACATTTTTGTAAATTTATACATCATTAAAATATGTATTATAATATAACTAGGTTAATATATGGTATATTCTTATGTTTTGTTAATAATATAATAATATATACTATTATATATTAAAAAAATAAAATTAAGGATAAAAATGATAATTTTACTCTTAGTCCTATGGCTAACAAAAAGAGAAAATTCTATTTGCAACCATCTATATTCCAAACATATCCTCTAAACATCCATCTCTCAAAAGACACTCCCATGCGCAACAAACCCTCTTCACATCACTCCTCATATCAAACCATCTTCAAATCATTGTCATCTTGCCAGAATCGCTTGCCTCGCTCGCCTTCTTCACTGGAGTCTCTCGCTTTCTCGTCGGAATCACAGAAGCCAAGCAAGAAAGATTTAGGAAAATTATATTTGCAGTCAAGTGTTTTTCTCTTCATGAGATAATATGGTTGCCCATCATCACACCCGAAGATTTTTCTCGAATCCATATATATATCTGTATGTATGTAATATGAAGTTATTCTCATAAAATGTTGTTGCATTTGATTGAATTTGACCATTTACAGTTCCCACATGACAAACTCTTTCATTTAGAATAATTTATATACAAAATCATTATATATATATATGTTTATAGTTATAATATATTATGTTTCTCCTAAACCCATGGTTATGGAGAAACTATTATATACATATAATAATATCAATATAATAATATATATTTAAGAGAATGGGTTCGAGAGAATTGATTTTTCCCGAATTCATAAATTCGGGGTGCTTGGGTACAGGGAACCGTTAGGTTTAGGGAACCCCTCGTTGTTCGGGGGGTGAGGGGTTCCCTGAACCGCGAGGTGAGGGGAACCATTTACCCCTTGAACAACGAGATTCGAGGAACTCTTAACCCTCTAAATCTCGTTGTTCGGGGGATTAGGGGTCTCCCGAATCGCGGGGTTTAGGGAACCGTTATGTTATTATTTTTTAATTAATATTAAATTTAAATTATGTATTATTTTAATTTTTTAATTAATCCTAAATAATGCTATGAGAATTTGTTTTTAAAAAATATTAATAATTTGTGTGTGTTTAGTGTAATTGTGCAAATAAATAACGAGAATTTGTGTTTTAGAAATATATAATAATTTGTGTGTTTTAGAAATATTAATAATTTATGTTACGCAAAATGTCTTATATCTCATTGGTAGTAAACGGTTTAATAGCATCAAATGACTGTTGAAATGAAAAAAAATTATATAAATGAAAAACATAAACAAGTTGAAAATATTGTTCAAATAATAATTAAATAAAAGTTTAATAATGTATGATATCTCATTGTTAGTAAACGGTTCAATAGCATCAAATGATTGTTGAAATGAACAAAAATTATGTAAATAAAAAACATAAATAATTTGAAGTAATGAAATATCCTGAATCGTTGGATTTAGGACTACTTGACTCCCCCGAACCGAAGGATTTGGGGCATCCTCAAGTTCCCGAATCTTTTAATTCGGGAGGTATCAACTCCCCCGAATCCAAGGATTTAGGGCACACTGATTCCCCCGAATTCGAGGATTCGGGGGATCCTTCTCTAGTCAACACTCCAAGTGTCCCAACTCCTAGTTCTCGCTCGTTGATGATAAACAAATTTTCAAATATCTCATGGATTTTATCATCTTGTTTTTTGCCGGAACATGAATAGTTATTTTATTTTTTATAAAACTCCGTAAACATTTGTCTATAATAATCTTCCATATTTAACTAACCTATGACGAGCAGAAGTGTGCTTAACAATCTTCGATGTTGAATAATAGTTATTGTGCAATGCTCGATGTTAAATAATAATGATTGCGCGATGTTGGTGAGTAAAGGTATTTAGGTGTGATGAATAAAGTGGCTGTGGCAATGATAGGTAAGAAAGTGCGTGCATGCGCTTGAAAGAATAATGATGAGTGGTTGAGCGTAAAATATTTAAATAAAAAGTAAATATAAGATTTCACTTCAGAATATTTTAGGAATATTAAAAGAATTATTTATGATTACAAATAAAATTTCCTAACACAGGATTGGCGATTCCATGAGATGGCAATCTACCCCTCTCCAAATCCCCAAAAAATAATAAAATAACTGTTCATTTTTCGAGGGGTTATCTTTATAAATTAAAGCCAACCAGGCTCAAGCCCGCCCAGGAACACGGGCCCAATCTGTAGCTGTCGGCAGACTGAAAACGGTTAAGCTGGCACTTGTTCGCCCATAACAGGCCACAAGCCCACCATAATAGGCCCTTCCGCCACGGTTAGCCCATCATAATGGGCCAAACTGGCCCAGTAAATTTGGCCCAGTCCATCAATGCATTTGCTTATCAGCCCACAGGCCCCATCCTCCTCCCTTATGGGCTTAAGAGCCTTTATTTTTCTGCATCCTGGGCCACTTTTTGAGACTAATTTTGTACGTATAGCCTCTTTGAGCCAGTTAGCGAGCTATCTTTTATTTAATTTTTTGGGGATAATAGCTATTTTTAATTATAAGCACACAAAAATCAACCATCCGTATCAGAACAGAAAATAGACCCACCAAATTACAATATTTTTTTATTAACCACATTACTGCATTTGGGTAAGCCTAAAAGAAGAAAATTACAGTATTTAAGCAGCCTGATTTAAACAACTATCACCCTAATTGTCACATCATTAAATTAATACATCTTATTGGAGTAAGTCTATTACAAGAGGGTTGGGTACAGAAACAAGTGCAGTTAAAAATTGACAATTGGGCTATTTGGCCAATAAATTGTACTCTGTACAAGAACAAAATGGAGGAGACCCATCAACAAATCCTGGTGTTCCCCTCCTGTCATCACTACAAAGAATCAAAGAATGCCGCCCCCCAGAGTGAACACTAGAATTGGTGTGTGGGGAGGGGGGAAGGATATAGGGGCACTGGTTGGTGAGAAACCCTTTCTAACTACAGTCAGACCAAGCCTACAAATAATAAAAATCTAACTTGTAAGCATAATTTTACATCCGGGCCAATAGATGTAATGTAAAATGGTGGCATATTTACAAAGGGGCATTCATTCCGGGACAAGTGGCATCCGTGTCATCTGTCGGCATCAAAAAAATTCTGATAAAAACTGGAATGCTGGATTTGCAAGTAGCTCTGCAGCAGGTTCTACATCTGAGAAATCCTTCACTTTCACAGAGAAGCTAATCTCATCTGCTGAGAATGGAATACTGCATTTGTGGGGAACAATTAGATTTGAAACATAAATTTCCTACAGTATGAGGGTTATTAAGGTACTTCTGGGCATATACCCGGGATCATCATCCAACAAAAAGGAATTGCTATCTGAATCAGTTGAGTCTTCTTCAGTCATTAGTTCCTTGATTCTGGAAATAACCTGTATAATGTAAACCGTTTGAGCACAGGGTGTGCCACATAAGAGGTATTTATCTAGAACAGATCAATAGACAAAAACATGACAGAAGATTTTATGGTCATTTCTTTCAGCTTACATCGGGGGATACGCTTTCAGTATTGTTGTCATCATCCCAGCACAGTGTGCATAATCTATGAAGCTGTTGTAAATTCAGAATCTGAAACACAAAGTATTAATGAGTGAGTGACTCAGACAATGAGGGGGTTGCCAAAAGATTGAGACAGAGAGAAGCGCAGAAAGTTGAGTGAGGGAAGGGTTCTGTATTTCTATGCATCTTAAGGATTCATAAAGTCCTCAGAGACGAGTCATAACCAAATCCAAATAAATGCTGAAACAGGAAGAAAATCCAAATTGGTCATGTAATTAAGAATTAAAATCTTCAACCGCATCACAGCACCACATCATGACCAAAAAAAAACAGTCCAATATGTGCTGCTCTCCTCACATGAACTCATTGGGTTTGTTTGCGTACAGATTTTGTTAGGAATCAGATATTAGCCACCAGTCAAGACATGCAATCATTGAAACGAAGGTAAAAGTTGGACCGGAATTTTACCTTTGTCTCAATTTTGGACCAAACTTTTAATTCTTCCAATAATGGTAATCAACTTTAATTTTGTTTCAACTTTAGACTGCCATTAATCTCCCGTTAGTAAAAACTGTTAAATGTTGGCAATGGCTGACATGGCTTCCATCTCAGTAAATTTTGCCACATGAGCACATATTTAGTTACTTACAGAAAATACACTGCTGCTGGCGGACCATCACAGTTGCCAGCCATCGCCAGCAGCACAACCCCCATCTGTCTGGATGGGGGTTGAACTAGCTCCACATTACACCCTTGCGATGATCATGTGTTTACTTTGTCTAATAATCAGTCTAAAACTGAAACAAAATTAAAGTTGGCTGCTACTATTGAAAAGATTAGAAATTTTGTCCAAAATTGAAACGAAGGTAAAAGTTTATTTTTTTGCAATTTGAAAAAAAATAAAGAAAAAGAAAACAACAGAAGAAGAAAAAAGAGGTCGTGGAACAAACCAAAAAAGAACCCATGCCACTCATTCACAAACATAAGCATAGGGAGACACTTACAGGGCAGAGATCATTTGTAATATCATTGTAGGAAATTTGTGATTTCTGATGCATAACCTGTAACAAAGATATGGATGAATGTGTAATTAACATGGACCACTCATTTCCCAGCACCACTCATTAGCGAGACCAGGAATGAATAATGTGAAAGGAATATAATTTATGGAACATGCACTCAACACAAATTCTCAAAATCATGAAATAAATTTCTATTTTCTCGGACAAGGAAATCAAATTAGCTTCATGAAAGTAACGGAAGTACCTGCAATAGAAGAGAACAGAGTTCCTTTAAGAAACAACGCCATTATTTTGGTTGGTGGTGTTATGATGCAAACCTGTAAATAATTTTATTTTCGTGTGTTTTCTTTAATTGGGTGTTAGAGGTATTTTGGTAATTTTCAGCTTTAGGAGTATATTTTGGGGTAATTTTGTTTTGGGGTGTCTTTTTGTAAGAGCAAGTGTTTTGTTGGGGTTCCTAAAAGATTAGTGAATTCTAGGCGTTATTTGCAAATAGGAGTTGGCTTCTCTTGAGGACTGGTATAAATAGAACTTCTCAGCCACTTTTTGTCAGGGTCTCACTCCTGACAAGGGAAATTCTCCTTGGTGAGGAGAATTAGGGTTTGATTTTTAGGAGAGAAAGAAAGAACGAGAGGGAGAGAATTGAGAGGAAGAGGGACGAGAAATTGAGGGAGAGATGAACTGTAATTGTATCAAAATAGTCATAGATGATTCTCATTAAGAGGGAAAGCCCCTGATATAGGCCCATCCTTGTAGTTCACTGTTACAACTACCACCTAACGCCCTTGGTTCCTACTGTTATTTCTGTTACAATCTTCTTACTGTCTAACTATATCAGCTTCGCTAACAGCCTCTTGTTATACTATCCCTTATTTGTTACAACTCACTCCATACATCTCTAACTACTGGAAGGGTCCTAACAATACCCTTCGGACCAGAACTTTCTTGTCCTCAAGAAAGCTAAAGGAGCCTAGCAGTTTGCGGAAATTGCTGCAACAAGTCAGGAAGGTACTCCCAAGTGTTATTGTCGGGATGCAGGTGTGTCCACTGCACTAACACTTGGGTAATAGGAGCGCCATGCCGATAGATCACTCTCTTGTCTAAGATCAAGGCTGGTTCGGATTGTGGAGGAGATTCACCAACACAATCAGGCAATGCAGAAGAAACTTGCTGGGCACCAATAGACTTCTTTAGCAGCGAGACATGAAAAATCGGATGAATATGAGAATCAGGTGGAAGCTGTAACTGATATGCAATGGATCCGAACTTGGCCACAATCTGGAAAGGGCCAAAAAACTTAGGGTCTGTTTCATTGGCCACATTTTCCACTCAAATTCTAGCTTTTAAGGTGTTTGATTGGATAAATTTTTCAGGTAAATTAAATTCACTTTTGGTCACGTGATGGTCTTTTCTCACTTTTGCTCATTGGGGGGGGGGGGGGGGGGGGGGGGGGGGGGGGTAGAACAAACTTTCCAGGGAATTGGAAAGCAACCCACATCTGCATCCCCTCTCTGTAAATCATTAGAAGACTCGATCTGGTGGAGGAGAAGAAGAGTGGCCGACTGTCGGCGAAGCTGAGGGGAAGCGCGGCCAGCGGTCTTGAGGAGGAGGGGAAGCGCGGCCGGCAGTCGCGAGTCTTCGGCCATGAAAAGGTTCTTCCAGCCAATCCAGAAAGATGGCTCCTCCAAGAAACCCACTCTCTCTGTTCAATCCAACGACGGTGATGGAAAAACTGAGGAGCAGAAGAACCAGAAAGAGCCATTGAAGTTCTTGACATGGAACGCCAATAGCTTTCTTCTTCAAGTTAAAAACAATTGGCTGGAGTTCACCAAGTTCGTGAGAGTCTTGATCCCGACATTATTTCCATACAAGTAACTTGTTTTTTATTCTTGGGGGAAGCAGAGGAAGTAGGTTTGGGGGAGAGAGAGATGGGAGACAGGGAGGAGACGGAGGTGGGTTGGGGGGCGGGGGTTTTGGGGCTAATCCCATGACAAATAGCGGTAATCAAAGATCAAAAATTAAAAAATTATAACAAATTCTAAGTTAAAAATTAATTCAATCAAACACCATTGATAATTTCTATGTAAATAATTTCTAAGCAATTGAATTGTCAAGGACTTATTTTATTTTCATACAAGTTCTATCCTTACAATCAAACACACTCTAAGTGCTCAACTTAAAAATTGGAGACTTAGTGAAAGCCCGGTGATGAGCATGTCTTAATTTCATGTAAATCGAATCACCCACAAAAAACTCTATGCTCACTGCGTCAACTATCCGCAAATTGCTTCATCTGATGTTGCGCAGCAGCCAACTCCTGCCTTAGGATTTGCAACACCTTCTCTTACTGTTGTAAGAACTCATCCATCGAGGCTACAGATGATGAGGGCATAGTTTCTGGCCGTATCCTTATCAAGGAAGCTGTGGGTGCTTCCTCTATCTATCAGAATTAACAAGCTCTTTTCCTTCACTCTACCTTCTACTTTGATTATCTTGTTGTTGGTCACCCCTTTCAGTGCGTGGAGCGATATCTCACCAATGTTCTCACCCCTCGAGTCCTTATCTTCTTCTATTTCATCCCCTTCTTCTGCTCCTACCTCTCTTGTACTGCCCTCTAGAAGCAATATTCGTCTCCTACATTGGTGTCCCGGAAAATACTTATCCCCACATCTGAAGCACAATCCAGATTGTCTCCTCTGGTCCATGTTCCGGCCTGATGATTGAGGCATCCCCTGTGGTATGATCACAGCATTACCCACTATCCAGTCACGGTTCACTCTTTTGCCACCTGAGTGGGATGCCCCCCCCCCCTGTCATGGTTTTAGCTTGCTACCTCTGTTTTCTCATCAGGGCTTCCACAACCATTTGTTGTAGCCTAGCACTTTCCACCGCTTGTTCTACCATTCTAGGCTTGATCATTTTGACCATTGGTCTTAGATCATCACTTAGGCAACTCAGGAAGCTGGACACAAAATAGGCCTCCGATAGGTGTGGGTTTTGACTGCTCATAAGAGACATGAGCTCCTCAAACCTCTTCAAGTAGATTTTCAACTCTCCTACTTGCCTTAGTTTGTTGAATTCTTCAACAATGTCTGACATACTTCTCTCCCCAAACCTTTCACACAGCTTTTCAATGAACTCACCCCACGTAGGTTGACCCCTTACATTGGTCCAACCTTGGTACCAAGCATTGTTAAAATCTCGATTTTATGTATACGATTTTACGATTTTACACTTTGAAAACCCCCAAACGATTCAAATCCCATGTAAAATCTAATTTGAGGTAAAATCTTATAAAATCTCGATTTTACGTATACGATTTTACGCTTCAAAGACCCCCAAACGATTTTACGATTTAGAGACCTCTATTGATTTAAGTTCCAATTTAGAGGATGTTTCCAACGTCTGAATGTCACATAGCATCTGACATTGAAACTTATGCAACGAATTACTATATTTTGCCTCTGAATTAAAACTTGATTTAACATTGATTGTATAAGTAAATCAAGACAAACAAGTAATTAATTAATGGACCACCCAACCCTGAATCGAGTTTTTACTTGATTTAATCAATGTTAAATCAAGTAAAAATTGTAACTTAAATATGATGAAAGACATTGGAAGCATCCTCTAAAGAATTTTAAGCTATATTTGATCTCTAAACTGCCTATGTTTTGCCTCTAAATTGCCTATACCAAGCTACTAGTTTTTGAGTTATATTTTGGAAACATTATCTTTTGAGCTATAATAAGGAATAATCAGGTTATTAAATGATATTAATTTATTTTCTATAAAATTATATTATTGTAAATATATATTTACAAAAATTAAAGGGTATTTTTAATTATCTCTAAAATCTTACGATTTTACGATTCGATTTTATGAACCCTTTTTCGATCCCACTTAAAATCTTGATTTTAACTACCTTGGTACCAAGCGTCAATTACATCATCAAAATAAGCAGCTGCTAGTGACACCCGCCTTCCTTCTGGTATGTCATACCATTCAAACATCCTTTTGCACTTCCTTACCCACCAGCGAGGGTTGTCCCCCTAAAAAACGGGTATCTCCATCCGAGGCATGGGAAACCTCGTTTGTTGGCGTGATCGCTGCTCTCCACGACCCCTATCCTGCATTATCCCCACTTCCTCATCCTGGCCACTCCCCACATCAGGAGTTACCAACCTGATATGACCTCTGTTGTGTCGTAACAGAGGTTCGGTTCTATCACGAGGAAGGAATTCGAGGGCCATACTAACTGGGTTTTGACGTGTGAATATCAACATGAATTGTTGAAGTTGGTTACCCAGCTCCTCCCTCATCTGCGCCATCTCTTCTCGCATTTGGACCAGCGTACCATCCAGCTTTTGATCGATCGCCATGATCGCTTCATGGTTACGACCATTTACCAGCTCGAGCTGGTCGACTAGCCTTTGAACTTCAGACATGGATGAGCTGACTTGCTGCAGCTGAGTCTCTATGTTCTTTATACGCGTACCTTCCACCATAGGCTAGCAACAATCTGGGCTGAGGTCAAGGTTTGATACCAAATTGTCACGGTGTGATAATGTTGTTTGCCTTAAACCAGTGAGGATTCAGAATAGAATGGAGTTAAAGAAGAATGTTGAGAAGGAGGAAGAGAGAAAAGGGAGAATATATATATATATATAGAGAGAGAGAGAGAGAGAGAAGAGAACGCTTAGGGAGAGTAATTGGAAACTGTTCTATTGATTTTTCCTGGCTCTCCCACAAAGCTGGGAGAGCTGATATACATGCTTGGGTGGGTGCAGATGCAGCAGAATGCTCCCCACTGAGCGGTTACAACCATAACTTTTGTCCTTTTCCTAGGGCCTATCACGTGGCCCCTTGATTCTAACAAACTTACAGCTGGAAATTGAAATACAATACTAACAGCAATGCAACAATAGTTCAAACAGCAAGTAGTAAAGAAATAAACAAAAATTTAAAATTAGCATAGTCGTGATAGGTGAATACTTCCAATGACAGGTTGCTGTCCTTTTTGAATAAAACACCTTTACTAGGAGACCCTTTAAGATAGTATAGTATTCTGTTGACAGCTTTAAGGTGACTATCTCTAGGATCATGCATAAATTGGTTAGCTATACTTATAGCATAGGCGATGTCCAGTCGAGTGTGAGATAAATAAATGAGTCTCCCTACTAGCCGTTGATATGAGCCTCTATCCACTGCCTCTGCTTCAGTATCAATCCCGATCCTATGGTTTTGTTCAATCATTCAATGGGTGTCTAAACTGCCTTGCTGCCAAGTATTCCCGTTTCAGCCAAAAGGTCCAACACATATTTATGCTGGGAAATGAATATCCCCTCTTTAGATCAAGCCACTTCAATTCCCAGAAAGTATTTCAACTTCCCTAACTCCTTAATCTCAAATTCTTTTGCTAGACAGCCTCTTAAATGATCTATACCTTCTTTGTCATCCCCGGTCACTATAATGTCATCAACATACACCAACAATGCTGTTATTTTTCCTAAAACTGAATGAGAAATAAATAAGGTATGATCACCTTGACTTTGCTTATAGCCTAACCCAAGCATAACCTTTGCAAATCTCTCAAACCAAGCTCTGGGAGATTGTTTCAGCCCATAGAGAGCTTTTTTCAACCTGCATACAGCAATCTCCCCTCTTGCTTTCACCTCAAACCCTGGTGGAATGTCCATGTAAATTTCTTCCTTCAACTCCCCATGTAAAAAGCATTCTTTACATCAAATTGATGTAAAGGCCAATCATACATAACTGCCAATGATAGCAATACTCGAACACTATTCATCTTTGCTACAGGAGCAAAGGTATCTAGGTAGTCTACCCCATATGTTTGGGTATACCCTTTAGCCACTAGCCTTACTTTGTACCTTTCTAAAGTCCCATCAGATTTATATTTTACAGTAAACACCCACTTACATCCTACTGCTCCTTTTCCTTTAGGCAAGTTAACCAACTCCCAAGTTTGGTTCTTTTCAAGGGCTGCCATCTCAACCATCATTGCATTCTTCCAATTCTCATTATCTAATGCTTCAGACAAGGTCTTTGGTATAGGAATGGAATCAAAGTTGGTTAAGAAACTTTTATGGGCAGAAGACATGTGAGAATAAGTAAGAAACAGATGGAGAGGATGTTTAGTGCAAGATCAGGTCCCTTTCCTAAGGGCAATAGGAATATCCAAATCATTAGGTATAAATGCAGCTTGTTCATGAGTAATTGGCTTAGATTCGGATGTAGCTAGGTTAGGAGGTGACATAGGCTGAACTAGGAAAGGAACAGGTTCAGAACTGTGGTTATAGGAGTCCGGATTTGATTCTGATGATGCAGCATGCATAGGGTTATGAATTATAGTCTTTCTTCTGGAATACACCTTTAGTGGACTAGAATAAGGTAGGTGTGTTTCCCTGTGAATCACATTTAGAGAATCCTTTAAGGAATCCTTTGATGGATGTTCATGAAGAGTAGGAAGAGATATGTCTATATTAGACTCTGCTAGAAATTCAGTCTCCCCCTTAGGATAGGAGTTACTGAAATATGAATGTTCCTCCACAAAACTAACATCAACTTAAACAAATAAGCGTTTGGATGGAGGACGAAAGCATTTATATCTCTTTTGAGTGGGAGAATATCCAACAAAGATGCACTTAAGGGCTCTAGGATCTAGTTTACTCCTATGAGGTGAGTGGTTATGAACAAAAATCACACATCCAAACACTCTAGGACTGATCCCATTGGAGGGCATGAAAACTAGGAAAACTTTTGATAGGAGCTGAATTGGACTGACTGAAATAAGACTTCTAGAAGGGAGCGTATTAATAAGATAGGATGCTATCAAGGCTGCTTCTCCCCAATAATATTTGGGGACATTATTGTGGAATAGCAAGGTCCTTGTGACAGCTAGAACATGACCATTTTTTCTCTCAACTACCCCATTTTGTTAGGGGATATAAACACATGAAGATTCATGAATTATACCCTTGTTTTGAAAGAATTTGGACAAAGTTTGATTAAAGAAGTCCTTAGCATTGTCTGTCCTTACTCTCTTAATTCTAATTCCAAACTGATTTTTAATCATATTACAAAAATTGGGAAAGATGTTGCATACTTTTGATTTGGATTTTAAAAGGTAAATCCAAGTCACTCGTGTGCAATCATCAACAAATATAACAAACCATTTAGTTTCGGATAAACTTGGAAATAGTCACTATTGATCAAATCAAAGGGATGAGAACTCTTATTATTATTGAGGGGTAAAGAAACCCTCTTGTGTTTAGCAAATTCACATACATCACATTGAAAGTTCTTAGCTTCTAGTCCCTTAAACAAAGAGGGATACATAACTTGAAGAACTCTAAAAGATGGATGCCCTAAACGAAAATGATGAAGCCAAAGTTCTTCCTTATTAGATTTAGCTAAAAATGATGTTGGAAAACACTATCCCCTCTTATTTTTTCCACTAGGTTCTTCCAGATGATTGAGGCCATTCTTTACCCTAGCACGCCCAATCATCTTCCTCAATTCCTTTTCTTGAAATTCACAATAGGAAGGATAGAAGATGGCATGACAATTAGCATCATAGGTTAGCTTTTGAATGGAAACCAAATTTGTACACAATTTGGGAACATGCAAGACACCCCTTAGGATGAGGTTACTATCAATGAAAATGTCCCCTAAGCCTACTACTGTGGTTAAGGATCCATCAGCTAAAACAACTTTCTTGGTACTAGGGCATGGTTTATAGGACAAAAACTTGGTAGAAGATGGTGTCATATGGTCAGTTGCTCCGAAGTCAAGAATTCAGAGTCCTCAAAGGTCTTGTCTGAAACATATAAATTAAATAAGATAGAAGTTATACTTGTAAATGCTAGGTTTGATGAACTTGCATTTCCACCCGAGCCTTTCTCCAGTGATCCTAGCAAGGTTCTTAGCTTCTCTATCTCCTCCCTTTTTAATTCCACCAGATTAGATTGATCTGCAGCCTCCTCCTCTGTATTTTGGTGATTGTTTGCTGCATATGCTTGCCCTTTTGATTGTCCTCCTTTAGCTAGTTTATCGTGAAGTTTCCAGCATTTGTCAATTGTATGCCTAGACTTCTTGTAGTAGGTACACCATAGGTTGTCCCTATTTGGAGTTTTAGCCAGATCAAGATTCTTCCTTTCCATCCTTGCTGTCTTCTCTGACCATGACCCTTTAGAGTCAATAAGGCTGAGTTTTCCATCGGCTGTTCTTCCAGCATTACTCCTTTTCTGCCTTCCTCTGCCCTTACTATTGAGATTGCTTCCTTTAATGAAGGTAACTCAGGTTTACCAAGAATTTGAATCCTCACTGCATCATACTCAACCTTAAGACCTGCCAAAAAATCATAAGTTCTCTCCTTCTCCACACGCTTCTTATAAATAGCAGCATCCTCACTACACGTCATTTGGATGCACTGATAATGCAACTCCTACCACAAGGTTTGCAACAAGTTTCCATACTCGATCATTGTCCGAGTCCCTTGTTTAGTGACAATTACTTTAGTCCGAGTCCCTTGTTTAGTGACAATTATTTTAGTCCTAATTTCATAAATCTAGGCAGCATCATTTACCTTAGAGTAGATGATCTTTACAGCCTCCCAAATCTCTTTGGCAGTAGATAGAAACATCATTGTGTCGCTGATTTCTGGAGCCATTGAATTCCAGAGCAAAAACATAATCAACGAGTCTTCTTCATCCCACAAAGTGTATGTTGAATCGCTCTCCTTCGGACCAATTCCAATCAAGTGACTTAGCTTCCCTTTGCCCTTCATAAACATCCTAATAAGCTGAGACCACTTAAGGTAGTTTTTTCCATTCAAACGGTATGCAACTTGTATGTTCTACAACTCACTGATAGGATACTGATAATAGTCTAGCTTGAATTGCTTGTATTACTGATAATCAAAAGGAATTACAAGGCTGAAAATTAACAAAATGAAAGAAAATTGGACATTCGAGAGGTCTACGCTCTCCCTCTATGTTCACCAAAATATTCCCTTCTTCTACTCTATTTGCTTCTCTATTTATAGGAATTTGTTTCCCTCACATGCACCAATTGGCCTTCTCCCATTTCAATATCCCTATTCTGCTCTTATTTCTTAGGACTTTGGTAGCAGAATGTTATGGGCTGCCTATCAATACTCCCCCCACGGAACTCACCTTGTCCTCAAGGTGAAAAATAGGGAACTGTTGTAGGGTTCCCAGGTGGTCCAGGACTAACTTGGGCTTGGAGTATGTGAATCTTGTCTTCAATTCGTTGGGTTGTCTCCATGATTTGCGTTAGACCCGATGGTTGTAACACCCTAACCTCTCCCTGGATTTCTGGATTTCTTGCTTCAACCTGTTAACAAAGAGGCCCTCTAGTATGGCCTCTGAAACTTCACCCATCGAGGCCGCCAAAGTCTCAAAGACGAGGTGGTATTCCCGCACGGAGTCATCCTGCCTAAGGGTCAACAACCTCTCCTCCATTGATCCCTCCTACGAAGACCAGAATCATCTACGTAGATGGATCTTCAACTCCTGACTCTATGCCGCCTTTGTTCCCATTGAAACCAGGTGAGTGCAGGCCCATTGAAATAGAGAGCCACTGAGTCTAATTTCTCAGTCTCCGTCAACTAGTTGACGGTGTAGTATCTCTCGGCCCTGAACCCCCCCCCCCCCCCAATCAGGGTCGCCCCCTTCGAAGATCGACATCTCCAGCTGTCGACTTCTAGCGTCTTACCTCCAGGGAGCTTCGTCCTCCGTTCCGACCTTGCGACTATGTTCCCCCTATGCTAGCGAGCCACCCATGGTAAGGGACAGGTTCGTCGGTACGTCCTCTCCCCGTTTCCCCTTTCACCCCCTCTCTTGCTCTCCCCACTTCTCCACCAACAAGTTAAACTGTTCAAGCACCGTCGCTAAACTCTTCTCAATTCCTTGCATCCTCTGAAACTCAGTCTTAAGCGAGTCCATTCCCACCTGTAGACCATCCATCCTCCCTTCTATTTGCTGCTAGTAAGTCTCCAACCTCCTCTCTAGCTCGCCCACCCTCTCTAATACAAACACCCCCATGGATCAAGCTCTAATACCAAATGATAGGATACCGATAATAGTTTAGCTTGAATTACTTATATTACTGATAATCGAAAGGAATTACAAGACTGGAAATTAACAAAATGAAAGAAAATTGGACATTCGAAAGGTCCATGCTCTCCCTCTATATTCACTAAAATATTCCCTCCTTCTACTCTATTTGCTTCTCTTTTTATAGGAATTTATTGCCCTCACATGCCCCCCCTCTTCGCTCTTCCCATTCTACCCCTTAACTGAATTTGTTGTCTGCACATGTACCAATTAGCCTTCTCCCATTTCAATATCCCTATTATGCCCTTATTTCTTAGGTCTTTGATAGCAGAATGTTACGAATGTTACGGGCTGCCTATCACTCACCACCAATGACTCCCCCACTACTGGAACTACCCGAGAAAGGGACCTTGTTGGTACTTCCAGATTCATTAGTTTCCGTCATGGCTTTAGGTTATAAGAGAGGATTGGAACAAAGGATGATTCAGTTATCAAAGAACTGAAAACAGTAGAACTTTAATCAAAGATAAGTTTGATTTCAAGCAGCTGGAAAAAAAAAAAAAAAAAACAATTGGAATGAGTATAGAACCCTAAGGCTCTGATAACATGTCAACAAGAGTGAAGAATAATCCAATCTTACTTTATTCCAATCGTAGGGATTACATATATACATGTCCAACAAGCTAATTAGACAACTGCCTAATAGAGAAGATTCCTAATCTACCTTAGGAAATTATATACAATAAAGGAAAGATCTTACAAGAGTAATCTACTGAAATATACAAGGAAATAAACTATAAACAAAAACAACAATCAATCAGTAACATACAAGGAAATAAACAGCAATCAATCAATCAGTAACATATGAAAGAATAAAGAATAGGAAAGAATCCACCATAGCACTCGTTGATCTCTAACACATATTACAGACGATACAAACTATATTGATATTCAAAATAATTGTATCTAAACTGTTTAACTATCTCAAAAATGTCTCTGAACTGCAGGTGCATAGAACAAGAGAAACATACCAAGAATCCAACAGCCTGTGTCACATGCTTCAATTCATCTGAAGATGAGCCTGCATACTGCATGAGAAAGTACATGAGACATGTTAATTTGAGCATAATATAGTTCACATGTGTCGCACCAAAAGTGCATCCCCACTCCCAGTTCCTATGTTACATGGACTCAGGGGGCAGGTGTCCAATATGAGTATGTATCCAAAGGTCGAAAAAGTCCTAGTGCATCCCCAATACCAGTGCCTAGTTGTCAAGAACATCGTCAAACGTGTTCATCACAAGTGAAGATCATGTTGAGAGCACGGCAGTCACAATTTGATCCAACCACGTATGTTGTCTGCACAACTAGATTTGGGTTGTGCAAACCCAGATCTGGATTTTTCTTTGAGATGACGGATGGAGGCATGTTTGACCACAGATAGTTGGCTCCAATGCATATTCTGTACCAGTACTGGTGTCGTATCGTGTCAACACCAATACAACACTAGCAAGTGCCAAGTCCTTATAACATGGACCAATGCACCAGGCTCCTTACTTGAGGGTTGGTTGTTTTTGTATGCAGCCAAATCCTTGCTTGCAGAGAGGCTGACCAAATAATGCAAATACCAACAGAACTGCATAGCCAAACAACTGATGCTAATTTCCCAGGATCCTTATTAGGGTGGGAAAAGCTTGATCTGACCTATTAAAAAACATTGTTAGGGTGAGAGAAGCTGGATTTGACCTATTAAAAAGAAAAAAAAACAGCTCGATCGGTCGAGGTTAAGGACTGTCCACTTCTGTGAGCAGCCAGCCCCATCACACAAACTGAGTTATGAATAACGTTTAATGCATATGTGCCTGACTGAGTAACGTCTATACCACCAGAAAGCTTATAAGACTGACGTTAATCTCCTAGGAGCCATCGCTACAGCAGAGAAGCTTGATCTGTCAAGAATGACTCACGTATATGGGCAGCCACATTATTTGAAATAACTACTGAGGAATGAGTAAGGTTTCTACATACCCCACTGATAAAAAAATAATATCAACCCGACCAGCAACTAATAATACCTTCAAGAAAGTATCATTTGACAAGTTATAAACTGTACTTACCTCTTCCTTTTCTTGGCCACACCACAGTTCCAATTCAGCTAGCCCAGCCTTCACATATTCCCCATTGCTAAATGTGCAACACTCCCGATGAATAAGAAGACTGCAATACCATAAAAAAAAAAAAAAAAAAAAAGAGAGAGAGAGAGAGAGATAAGCCAGAAGGATAAGTCAAAACAGAAATTGAGTCCACATTTTTCATAGATTGGCTAATGCCCGTGCACATAATAATCATACCAGTAGAGTGTTCATTAATGGTATTGAGGTAGTTAAAAATAGCGGCATCTGTGAAGGTATTTTGGAATACAACGAGAAACTTTACATGGAAAATTGGAGACCTGGCTTATTGGATTGAATCTAAATCTTTAATAATAGATAAACAAATTTGGCTTGAGAGGCTTTTGTCTAATAGGAGGATCTTAAGGCCATTAAGAGATCTAGTGGTAATGAGGCTCCGAGTCCAGACGTGTTCTCTATGGTTTCTTTTAGCGGGGCTGGGGTGTGGCAGAAAATTATGTTATGGATTCTATTAAAGATCTTTATGAGTCGGGGTTTTGAGAAAAGTCTTAATGCCACATTTTTAACTCTTATTCCTAAAGCAGGTAGGAAGTAGTTAGTAGTATTGTTTGTTCATCCCAAAATGCATTTGAGAGTGGGCATTGAATCTTGAATGCTGCTTTTCTCCCTAATGAACGTATTGATTCTAGACTGGAAAGTTTAGTTCCAGTTTTATCTAAACACTAGGCACTGAAAAAGCATATGATCATGTAAACTGGGGGTTTTCTTATTTAAGGTCAGGAAGAAAATGGGTTTGAGGTCTACGTGGAGGTGGGCTCTTTTTTGTGTTTGTTTGGAAGCTCTAGAAATTTGAGACAAAAGGATCCCATTTCTCCTGTTCTCTTTATTCCTTTACGGAAGCTTTGATTTAATGGGGCAAAAGATTGAGACTAGGTGCATTTCCAATCTTGGAGGTTGATCACAAAGGATATTGTTTTGAGTCTTGTCTCATCTTTTTTTTTTTCTTTTCTTTTGAGGATGACATTATTCTTTTCTCTGATGCTGAAATTAGAGATCTGAGATTCATAACATGTGTTTTTCTTAGTTTCAAAGCAATGACTTTTCTTTTATTAGTCATGCAGCTAACATTAATGGGTTAGACAACTATTTTAGCTGCAAGATTGGGTCCTTGCCTTCTTAATTGGGCCTTCCCTTAGGAGATAATTTTAAAGCCTTGGAATAGCTTGAAAGAGAGATGTGAAAAAAAAGGCTATCCTTTGTGGAAAAAACACTACTTCCCTAAGATAAACCAGAAGAAAGATTTTATGATATAGAGAAAGCTTGGTCTGGTGTAGCTTAAGTATTTTAAAGAGTCAATGATTGTATGATATAGAGATGGATTTTCAAAAGAATCACCTTCATCAGTTAGTGACACAGCAGAATTCATAGGAGTGTCACATGATTTACAGTTTTGCATATCAGCTTTCTTCAATAAATCCAAAGCATATTTAGACTGTGTAAGATAAATTCCAACTTTATTTCTATGAGCTTCAAAGCCAAGAAAATAATGAACTTATCCTAGAGTTTTGAGAGCCAAGTTTGTGTCTAAATCACAAATAAAATCTCCAAGAGTTGTTGAATTAGAACCAGTGATCAATATATCATCAACATATACTAAGGCAAACAATACAAATTGAGAAGTTCTTTTAATAAATAGTGAGGCATTAGAAACAGCTCTTATAAATCCCCATGACTGCAAAACAACTCTCAACTTAGTGTACCATGCCTGAGGTGCTTGTTTAAGGCCATAGAGACATTTTCTGAGCTTACAAACATGAGAGGAAAACTGAGAATCAATAAACCCTTCAAGTTGAGACATATAAACATCCTCGGTCAAATCTCCATTTAAAAAGGCATTATTAATGTCTACTTGTTGTATGTCCCATCCAAATGTAACAGTCAAGCTAAACAAAACTCGAATAGTTGGAGCCTTAACAACCGAACTAAAAGTTTCAGCATAATCAACCCTCGGTGTTTGAAGAAAACCCTTGACTAACAACCTAGGCTTGTGTTTAACAATTGTTCCATCAGGATTATACTTTGTTCGATACACCCACTTGTAGCCAATAAGGTTCATGTCCGTAGAAAAGGGAACTAAGTCCCAAGTTTGATTATGCTACAAAGCTATAAACTCCTCCATAGCTTTAACCCATTGTGAGTCTAAAAAGGCCTCATGCACAGAACTAGGTACTAAGGAACTGGTTAGAGCATGAGGAGAAGTAAATTGAAGTTGCTTGGCCTTGGACCTTGTAAGCATAGGATGAATAGAAGGAAAAGGTCCAGCAATATGTTTAGGGTTTTGTGCTGCAGGTTTAGAACAAGGCTGAGGAACAAGTGCAGTAGGTGACAGAGTAGGAGAATTAATAGGAAGAGAATCTAGAGAGTGTGAGGAAGTTGCATTGTTTGATAAGGAAGAGGACAAAGGGGGTACTATTTTAAAGGAAGTAGGAGCTGAAAGAGACTCAAAGAAAAGTGTAGAAAATCCATTTGAAGAGGACTGAGATGTAGCAGGAGAAGAAAATAATCGATTAAAAGGAAATTCATCTGGATTAAATTGCACATGGCGAGAGATATAAACCCAACCAGAAGGATGCAAATATTTATAACCTGAATGTACATGACTATACCAAATGAAGATACATTTGGTTGAATGAAAGGCAAATTTGTGCTTATTATAAGAATGTAGGAAAGGAAAGCAAGCACAGCCAAATGGTTGTAGCAGCATATAATTAGGCTGCTTGTGGTAGAGGAGTTCAAAAGGTATTTTAAATTGAGAGACGATGAGGGAAGCAAATTGATAATATGAACAGCTATTTGGAAGGATTCAACCCAAAATTTTAATGGCATGTTGGCATGAGATAACAAAGTAAGCCCCATTTTGCCTATATGCCTATGCTTCCTTTCAGTAACACCGTTTTGCTGGTATAAGGACAAGTGAATCATGGTTGAATGCCACAGCTATGAAGATAGGGGAAAAATGCCTTAAACTCTCCCCCATTGTCTGTTTGTAAAGTCTGTAATTTGATTTGAAACTGAACTTCAGCAAGTTTGTAAAAGGTTACAAAAGTGGACAGGGCATCTGAATTGAGTTTCAAGGGGTATAGCCAATTATATCCGCTATAGGCATCTTCAAAAATGATATAATATCGATGTCCTTCAATGGACATAGTAGGAGAAGGACCCCGTAAGTCTGAGTAAACCAATTCAAGAGGTTTCTTTACTGTAATTGGACAATCAGCAAAGAGAAGTTGACTAAGTTTGCCAATTTTACATGAATCACAAAAAGAGACATTGGAATGAGAACAAGGCAAACGAATTTTATTAAGAATCAAACGAAGTACATTGTGCTACATGAGCATTAGGTGACAATCCATGACAGAATGGAAGTTGTCCCTTACATTTATTTGAAGGAAAAACATTACAATCGAACGAAGATGTACTACTAGAAACAGAATTAGATTCAATAGGCTGGACTGAAGCACAAGAAACAGCAGAATCAAGTGTTGAACTCAGTTGGTATAGCTCATCCTTAAGACATCTTTTGAGTAACACCTCCCCAGTACTCTTGTCCTTAATCAAACAAGAACCAGAGTTAAATTCTGCCACGAGATCATGGTCTCTTGTAAGTTGTGAGACACTAATTAGATTCTTTTTCATGGTAGGAACATGTAAAACTTTTGGTAAAGAAATAGTTGAAATAGGTGTGGTTTGAGTACACAAATGTCCAAGACCAATATTAGAAATTGGAAGTTGTTTACCATTACTAACGGAAACTTTATCACTGTCGTTGTAAGGAGCATGAAGTGAGAGGTTATTAAGGTTTGAGGTTATGTGGTTTGTAGCTCCGAAGTCAACAAACCAAGCCGGATCTGTGAAAGGACGTTGTGACAAAGATGTATTATAATCAACAGGTTAAGAAAAATGATTATAATGAGTTCCTTGTGTAGAACCTAGATCACTCATGTAGACCTCATTAGAATCACTAAGGGAAGCTACAAAGGCTCTAGAATCTGACCTTTGGAAAACCATTGGTGGCCTTCCAAAGCTTGAACTAGACATAGGAGAACTTTGAAAGTTTCTATCAAACCCATGATAACATTTATCAACAAAATGCCCTGGCTTGCCACAAAGCTGGCAATAAATCCTTTTTCCTGATTGTCTATCTCTACCTCTTCCTCCTCGATTTACAAAACCACCTCTACTTTGAGCAAAACCTCCTCTATTATTCACAAAATTTCCAGAACTCCTCTGTGTATAAGCAGCCATATTTACTTGCATAGAAGATGGCATAACTGACTCAACGTTGACAGTTGATGTATGTGCCAAATTCTTAGAGTTTAATCTTTGTTCATGCATTAATAACAAGTACTGAACCTTCTCAAAATCTACATCATCCATTTGATATGTGATGAGAATGACTACTATCTCATAATCATAATCCAATCAATTTAGGATTGCAAGAAGCAAATCCTTATCACTTAGAGGTTCCCCAATGGCTGCAAGAGAGTGGCCTATAGTTTTGATCTTAAGAATATAGTCATTTATAGACAACGAGTCTTTCTTAACTGACCTAAGCTGCTACTTCAATTGAAAAGACTTGGCAATTGTTTGATGAGAGTATAAATTTTCAAGTGCAAACCATACCTCAACAGATGATTCATAGTGAATCACCTGCACCAAAACTTCTTTGTCAATTGTCGAGAAAAGCCACCCAAGCAGCAACTGATCCGATCGCATCCAACTTAGAAATTATGGATTCATCACAGGTGCTTCGTGTTCGCCAGCATTAGGATCTGTGATATACTTAGAAGGAGTGATTTGTTAAGGAAGGATTGAAGATCAAACGCTCGAATTGTAACAGAAATTTGCGCCTTCCAAAAAATGTAGTTGTTCGGATCCAGTTTGATAGGTATAGCTAAAGGCTTTTGCCATCGCAGAAAAATCTGATTGCAAGGCAGAAGATAGAGATAAAGAAGATCGAGGAGGAAGAAAAGAAGAGGCACTATGATCTGAATTGAACGCCATTGACCTTAGTCGTCAGCTTTGATACCATGTAATGATTGAATTAGGGCAGAAAGTAGAACACAAATGATGAGGAGGAAAGTGCTCTGTATTTCTCGATAGAAGAAGAATGAATGAATTACAGAAAAATAAGGCTAAGCTGATTATATACTCAGCCAAAGCCTAAACTACCGACATAATAAAATGCACCAATCATAAGCGCAAGTTCAAAACTAATTGCTACAACATACAGCAACATACACAATATAATTAAATAACAGAAACATCAAACACAGCTTATGTAATGTTTCCTTTCACAAGATTTGCTCTCTTTATCTTGTTGATTTATTACAGCAGTATCCTAGTAATTCATAAATTGAGGAAGAGGGCTATCCTGGAGGATTATTGTTGAATGTGTTAAGGAGAGTGGTAAGTCAATAAACCTCCTGTTTCTTCATTGCTTTGCTGCTAGAGAGATTTGAAGGTTTGTTTTCCAGATTGTGCATTCAGCAGGTTAGCAGCTTTTAGCAAAAGATCTTTCATTCACATGGGGCTGAGGTTCTTCGTCTTCTGCTCAGAGTCATTTCTGGCATCTCTTGACTTTTCTTGTCATGTGGCACAATTGTTGCTAAAGGAATGATAGAGCTTTTGCCGTTGCGGACCATTCTATTCATACTCTAAAAATCCTATCCATATTTCACTTTCTTGGTCATGCTCCAGTTATGTTCATTTTTCTGTGTTCTTCTGTTCATTTCTTTTTCTTGATATGTGTTTTAATTTCTAGTCCTCGTTTTTGGTTGGCCTGGTTTGACCCCTTCTCTTAGCAGTGTTTCCTTTCATTATCAGTTTTTTATCTATCAAAAGATAAAATAAAATAACACAAAATTAGAACTCATAAGTTGAGTTAATGGCAGCAGCAATGAAATTATTCCAGCTAGGAGAGTAGCAGTTGGTACCTATTAAAAAGTTGCATGTTAATATAAGAGTATATCTGTATAAACATCTTTTGACAGAGAATTGGAGGTACCTGGAACAATAACAAAGAGTCAACATGCATTAAAAAGAAAATCACAATTTTCAGTAAATTTTGTAAAAAGTGAAGACTGCATACAAAATTTTGCTTCAATATGTCAAGGAAGCCATCTAGGTTCTCAATGATGTTCTTCCAGTAACTAGCTGGAGGAGAATCATTACTAATAGGTTGCCCAGATGATTGTAAAACATTTCCCCTTGATGTTTCTGGTGCCTGAAATGCAATTGGAGTTACACTAGAAGTTTGGAACATTACTTGATAACAATCAGAAACCAAACATTTAAAGAAGGACCATATCCAATCTGAATCATTTAAACAAAAGCCTAAGATATGAAAATACTCAAGAGTTCTACAACAAGCAACAATAGGAACACACTGGAGGAGATGAATGAGCCCTGATCCATGGCACAACTACATTTTAGCAATTGTTTTGACACTGCATCATCAAACCATTTTGGAACAACCAAGGGATATGCTGTCCTGGAAAATAAAATTGAGATCCAGTTTTAGCAAGCAGGGTTCTACCTGGATACAGGAAGAAAGAAGTGGGGACAAGTCCTTCTTTAAATTGTCACGAATTATCCCATATATTTTCTCCACATAAGCAGTGAGCTGCTGCTTGAAAAGCAAAGCCGGATATTTAGCCTCAATCACTTGCACATCAAGGCCTCGGAAAGAAAGGTTGGCCAAAGAGGGGGAGCAACGGAAACTCTGTGATGATAAGAAAATCCTTTTATAAACAACACCACCAAGCCTTAATCCCACTAGACAAGAAAATCATCTTTTATCTAGTCCTAAAAATTAAATTAAAATCAAAAGACTTTTGTATGTTACTCATGCATTTCTTTCAATAGTGTAATTATTTCACTATTTCTTACAGGAAAAAAAGAGTGTCCAGATTTCATGAGGCTCCCCGCTTAAGAGTTTCCAGGGGGTTGTTTTTGTACACAGCCTTACCCTTGCTTTGCAAAGAGGTTGTTTGTACAACTTGGACTCATGACCTTCTAGTCCCAAAAGGAATAACTTTACCATTGCTACTGAGGAGTAACCTCACAAGGAAAATTGTAAAGATAAGAGTAAATGCCTTGAGATTTTTGACATTATATAGAAAGCCTTCTTACTAGCCTGTCAATGGGATGAGCAGGAAAAATTGGTGTCACAAAATTAAAAACCATAATATACCAATTTACCATCCAAAGAAAACCTAATGTGATTTAAATAACAAGCTAAACAAACTATAGATAAAGCGAGCAACAATTTCTAGAATCTCTAATGAGTTTCCCATATCATTGTATAGGTTAAGCAGTAATGAATACACGTCACAATGCAATACACCCAATTTCACATCTCTCTTTCACCCTAAGCCAAGAGTATCTGCTGATCAAAACCGTCACACGCTACCAGTTTCTCAGCTCAGCTACCATTTGTTTCACTCTTCTTTGTTTAATGATCAAACTGAATGCCACTGACAACACACACAACCAATGGATTTTGATGTTAACAAAGTTAGTGTTATCTAATGTTCTACTTGAGCATGCATGTCAAGTATTTAATGAGAATATAAGCTCAAAGACTAAAGTGGAAGCTATGAAAAGTGAGAGGAAGGTTGAAATCATCTACACTAGTAGAACTCATATTAGTGAGATCTTTGACTTAGGTTTCAAAATGAAGGATGCACAATAGTTTAATAAACTTTTCTAAAAACAGTCTTCTAAAATGATAACTTTTACAAAGACCATTAAAATACTTTTGAGGTTACGTTGGATTGAAGGATTTCAAACGAAGTCATTTGAAATCCATAATTTGCATGTCAAATTATGTCACTCGAAATTATATTAATTTGAAATTTAAGTGTGTGGATAACTATTATACATGGAAATTTCAAATTCAAGCATTCCAATCATTGAAAATTTTTTGAAAAAATAAAAATAAAACTAAAAGGGTAATGCTTCAAGCAATGGTTAAGATCAATAAGTGCACTTTTTTTTAGGTAAGGAGCAATTCTATTGGTTGATGATAAATGTATCATATTTTAAAACATTTAGTCAACTAATAGGATTGTTTCGAAACTGAAAAAAGGTGCATCTAAACAGAAGGTGCACTTACTGCCCCTTAACCATAGAATAGTCAGCATTACCCAACTAAAAAGTATATGCTTAAAAAGTATGTATGCATGTGTATATATATATATAATATCTCCCATTAATATGCAAACACCAGATTTGGTGCATGAAGCCCTGTCAAACTCTCTTTCCTAAAATACCCTCCAAGATTTGAACTTAAGACCCCTCTAAATTACAATGAATTTGTGAACAATTTTACTGCTACATCACGTCTTGTTTTGTTTAAACTTTTGGTTGGAAAACAAAAATAAAAACTAAACTACAATTGTCAAGCACCATCCAACGGACCTTCATTTGAAGATTTTTTATTTTTTATTTGTATGTGCATAGCATGAGCCGCCCTTCTAGAATATGTAAATACATATATATTATATATATGTATATATGCATATATGTATTTTATGTATATATGCATGTATATGTAATAACATGAGCCACCCCTCTAGTATATGTAAATAAATGCTATCATACATACATGTATGCAGATATATATTGTATATATATCATGTATATATTGTACACATATTTTGTGTATATATACATGCATATGCATATAATGTATATACATGTGTATGTACATAAATGTATAATACGTATATGCATAGTTATGTATATAGACATAGTATACATGCATATACATATATACATATTTGTATATATGTGTCTAGATGCATATATACATGTACATGTATACGTGTATGCACATATATATGTACACAATATATACACAATACATACATATATGTATATATATGGTACATGTACATACATACACGTATACGTATATATATAGGTGTATATGTGCACACATGCATATAGGTATGTAAGTATACATATTACACATACATACATACATACATTTATATGTATGTACATATGTAAATATATGTGTAAAAATATACATCTACATATATTTATACCTATGCACATATATATGTATGTATATATACACACACATATAATGTAAATATATGTACATATATATATATATGCATGTATGTTAGCATACTTACATTTATACATACGCACCTATATGTATACGTGTGATTGTACATACACACACTCACACACACACACACACATATATATATATGATTGTATGCTTATCTATCTGAGTCCAAATGACACCTCTTTTGGTGTCCTTTGGATCCTCTCATTTTTAAATTTTGACCCAAATCAAAATCCTTTCTACAAAGTTGTACCCAAACATTGGAGAGATTTCAAATCCCAAATGACAAATGAATAGCGCAAATGACCTCATCCAAACATAGCTTGAAGAGATTGTTTTTACTTGTTCTAAATGATTAAACCATGTTTGGCACAAAGTTTTGGACTGAAGAGATGGATTTTCACAAAATGCCTTTGTTCAGTTGACCAAAAGAATGCTATAAGTCAACTAAACCTAGGTAGCATGCCAAACTTGAATCTACTGAAGCAATTCAGTCAACCAGATTGAGCATATAATCGATTGAAACGTGACCAAAAGAAAACCAAGATTGTCTTATTGTAGAGTTCTAGATGACCATATTAGATCTGTAGTCAATTGGAAGATATCTCCATTGATTGAATGACCTTGGTCAAATAACAACTGCAAGAAAGTTTACAAATTTTAGTTAAACTGAATGAATCTTGTAGTCTACTGAAACAAGACAGAATACTCTAGATCTGAACCAATGAACTGAAACAAGAATTCAGTCAACTGAATCGTCCTTCTGGAAATTCAAAATTGACTCCATGAATCACACAAACCGATTTGATTGATGAAATCTTTCCAATTTTGTGATTCAAAAGGTCAAAATCTTGATTTCTCTACAACCAAAAAGTAGTTTTATAATAGAAATAAATGATATACAAGTAATTCATTCAAACTATCTTTCAAAATGATCATTCAAATACCTTCCTGAGCATCATCTCTACTCTTGAGCCTAGCTTCAAATCCTATTCATGAATGATTGATCCTTTTCTCATCCTTTGAAGGAGTGATTCATTGTTGTAATATATTTTTCCTTCATTCTATCAACAGGTGTGAGTTTTATTCTCACTATATTCTCACCTTTTTGTGAGGGAATTTGATCTAGCTGTGGGCTAGAGTTTATACTTACTTAGGGAAGGGATTGTGAAAGGTTTTCTAGCATCCATACAAACTAGAAGGTGTATTGTTGGTTCTTGCAATAGTGGAACTCTCAAGTCATGACTTGGGAAGAGTGGAAGTCAAGTTCATGAATAGTCAAACCCTTTATACAACTGAGTTTTCTCTCTTATCCCTTATTTATTTTACTGTTTGTATTGTAACTGATTATTATTATTGTAAAAACTTTTAGGAGAAACTTAATAATCTCATTGCACTAACTATGAACACAATCAGCTCTCTTATAGAGAGGAAATAAAACAACAAAGGAAACAACCAGAAAGGAAAGATACAAGAAAGGAAAGATAATCAACAATAAGGAAAAAGGAAAGATATATGTAAGATCCTAATTCTAGTTTAGGAATTAATCCTAACCAAATCTCCATTGCCTTAATCTCGGATATCCTTATGATCCAACACTCCCCCTCAAGCTGGAGAATGTATGTCAATCATTCCCAACTTGCATGCTAAATCCTCGAACCTCTTAGCTACAAGCCCTTTAGTTAACACATCCGCCACTTGGTCTTTAGATGAAACATAGGGTATTTTGATTAGGCCTGCATCCAACTTCTCTTTAATGAAGTGTCAATCTATTTCAATATGTTTTGTCCTGTTATGTTGAACAAGATTATGGGCAATGTTGATGGCTGATTGGTTGTCACAAAACATCTTGATTGAGCCTTGAACCCTGATCTTCAAATCTTCTAGGATGATTCTTAGCCACAACACCTCACATAGGCCAAGAGCCATTGCTCTAAATTCAGCCTCCGCACCTGATCTTGACACAACACTTTGCTTCTTGCTCTTCCATGACATAAGGTTTCCACCAAAAAATACACAATACCCACTAGTTGATCTTTTGTCAATAAGAGATCCTGCTTAGTATGCTCCTATAAACCCCTTAATATCCAGTTCTTCTCCTAATTTAAACAAGATGCCCTTAGCTAGGGTAGGGTTCAAATAGTTTAAGATCTTTCTTACTACCTGCATATGTTCTTCTGTCGGGTTGTGCATGAATTGGCTCACTGGGCTAACACCAAAAACAATATCAGGCCTAGTGTGAGACAAGTATATCAGACGTTCTACCAACCTTTGGTATCTGCCCTTATCTACTAGTCGACTATTAGGATCAACTCTCAACTTCTTGTTAGGCTCTACTGGCACATTAGATCCTCTTCCTCCTGATACCTCTGTCTCAGCTAACAAGTCCAACACATATTTCCTTTGGGAGAGAAATATTCCAACCTTAGAATAAGCAACTTCAATCCCTAAGAAATACTTGAGGAAACCAAGGTCTTTAATCTCGAATTCCCTGGCTAACTTATCCTTGAGAATCTTCTGTTCCTTTGCATCATTCCTTGTGACTATTATGTCGTCTACATATACCAATAGAGTGGTAACCTTCTCTTTGTTTGAATGCTTGAAGAATAGTGTATGATCACCCTTGCTTCAGTGATATCCCATACCTGTCATGGCCCTGGAAAACCAACAAACCATGCTATGGGGGACTATTTGAGCCCATAGAGTGCCTTCCTTAGTCTGCACACTTGCCCTGCTTCCCTTTCTTGAAATCCAGGGGGCAACTCCATAAAAACTTCTTCTTCCAAATCTCCATGTAGGAATGCATTTTTGGCATCCAATTGTTGTAGGCTCCATCCAAAATAAGCTGCTAATGATAAAAGAACTCTCACAGTTGCCATATTTGCCATAGGGGCAAATGTAAGATAGTCTATGCCATATGATTGAGTGTAGCCCTTGGCGACCAATCTAGTTCTGTATCTCCTTAGGGTCCCATCAGCATTGTATTTGATATTGAAAATCCACCTGCAGCCAACTGGTGTAATACCCTGTGGTTGAGGCACTAAGTCCCATGTATGATTCTTCTTCAAAGCTTTCATCTCCTCCAACATGGCTTGCCTCCAGTTTAGATCTTTTAGAGCCCCATCAATTGATTTAGGGATTTCAACGGAGTCCAAGGATACTAAGAAGGCCCTGTGATTTTGGGAAAGACAATGGTAGGACAAGAAATTGGTTAATGGGTGTTGAGTGCAACTTCTTTTCCCTTTTCGAATGGCTATAGGTAGGTCTAGGTCATTAGGTTGGATTAAGGGTGAAGGTTGAATGGGATTCATACATTGACTAGGAGCTAATGATGGTGCATGCTGGGACTGTCTACGTTTGAATACATAAGGAGATCCCTTATACCTGACAAAGGGTGACAACTCTAGAGTATCTGATTGCCCCTGCTCCTGCTCAGTCATACCTTGATTGAGGTTTGATTCATGACTGTTGTTTGGAGATTGATGGGAGATAATAGGATGGCTAGGGGGCTGAGAAGATGTAAGAATAGGCTGAACAGAAGGAAAGAAGATGTCACTATCACAAGAAGGGTTGTCACTAGAAGGGTGGTCACCTTGAACCAAAGTCTCCCCTTGGGGACCAGCCTGGGATGAGCCAAAAAAAGGTGTAGATTCCACAAACGTGACATCCTTGGAGACATAAAACTTTCGAGTTAGAGGATGGTAACACTTGTACCCCTTTTGAGTGGGTGAGATAACACATTTGATTGCTCGAGAGTCAAGTTTATCGCGGTGTTGTTTGGGAATGTAAGCAAAGGATACACAACCAAACACCCGAAGGGGAAGAGAGGAATGTAAGAATTGATCGGGAAAGAAAGAGGATAGATAGTGTAAAGGACTTTGTGTAGCAACTTGGTAGGAACTCAGTTAATGAGATAGGCCGCTGTAAGGACTGCTTCCCCCCAAAAGGATTTAGGAACATTGTGGTGATGAAGAAGAGATCGAGCCACATTAAGGAGGTGTCTCATTTTCCTTTCAGCTACCCCATTTTATTGGGGAGTATCAACACAAGAAGACTCATGGATTATTCCTTCTTGCTGGAAGTATTGGTGCAAGTGATGATTAATCTTTTGATAGGTGAACCAAACTGAGTTGCAATCATTTTACAGAAAGTGGGAAGAACTGAACTGATGATGGCCTTATCTTTTAATAGAAAAACCCAAGTCATACAGGTACAATCATCAATGAAAGAGATAAACCAACGAGCCCCAGAACAGTTAGGGATTTTAGATGGTCCCCACACATCTGAGTGAATCAAAGTAAATGGTGTAGATGATATTTTATTGCTAGGAGGATAGGACACACGATGATGCTTAGACAGAACACAAACATCACAATGAAAAAAACTAGGATTTAAAGATCCAAACAATGTAGGAAACATGGATTTTAATAGAGTGAAAAAAGGATGACCCAATCGGTAGTGTTGCAGCCATACATCCCTATAATTGAAGGTTGACTGAGATGAGTAGGTAGCAGCTGGAAGCTATTCCTTTGTAGGATAAGTGTCTTCCCTCATCAGGTAGTACAACCCATTGCATTCTCTAGCAGCACCAATCATCTTTCCTGTTGTCATGGCCTGAAATTCACACAAATGAGGGGAAAAAATAGCCAGATAATTCAAATCTTTGGTTAGTTGGTGAATAAAAACAAGATTGGCTGATAAACTAGGTACATGAAGAACCTGTTTGAGAGAAAAACGAGGGTTTAGAGTGACTATACCCTAGCCTAAAATTGGAGCAGATGTTCCATTGGCTATTTTGATTTGTTTAGAGGTGGAAAGAGAGTGGTAGGCATCAAAAACATAGGAATGGGGTGTCATGTGATCAGTAGCCCCAGTATCTAGAATCCATATATCCTGTTTATCAGTCTTAAAGGCTGGAAAAAATGCTGAATGAAGGCAGTTACCTGAGGAGTCTTGGTGTGCAAGAGAGCATGCACCCTCTTGAAGGGTCTTGAGGAACAGCTTCAACTTAGAGATCTCTTCAGTATTTAAAAAACAGCACCCGGAGCAGAATCAATTTAGGTAGTTAATCCCTCTTCTTCTTGACCCTTGCTGCATACATATGTTTGATTCTTGGCTACCAGATTTTTAAAACTTCCTAAACGATTCAAAACCGCTTCCTTTCCATGGAGACTAAAACAAGTCTCTCTAGTATGTCTCAGTTTATTACAACAAAAGGTGCACCATAGTGCCTCTTTATTTGCAGTCCGAGACTGAAATTCTCCCCTTCCTGCTTTTATCCTTGATCCGCCTCCTCTGTTGGACACCATGGCTGATTTTTCTGGACCAGTTTCAGTCACTACAGCAGCCCTTCGATTGGAGATCATGGCTGATCTTTCTGATCCAGCTTCATGAAGCATTGCTGTCCTTCGATTCTCCTCACTTCTAACCATAGCGAAGACCTCATGGAGTGCTGGAAGCTTTTCTCTCCCTAAGATTTGCACCCGAACCTGATCAACTCTGAGTTGAGGCCTGCTAGGAACTCAACCACTCTATCTCTTTCAAATATTTGACTAAGAGTTGCAGCATTAGCGCTACATACCATTTTAATATTCTGATAATGATCTAACTCTAGCCATAAGCCATGCATCTTATTATAGTATTCAGTAACACTCATGCCCCCTTGTTTAGTGCTACTAAGTTTGGTTTTAATCTCAAATATAACTGGTGCATCATGAATTTTGGTTTCCCAAATCTCTTTAGCTGAACTCAAAAACATGTAGTTTTTACTTACCTCGGGTTGCATGGCATTCCAAAGCCATGACATGATTTGAGCATCTTCTACCTCCCATGCTGGAAGTGTTGGATCTATTGGTTTTGGAGGAGTTGAAGTCAAATGGCTGGTTTTTCCCTTACCCTTGAGGAATGTTTGTACCAGTTGAGCCCATTGTAAATAATTCCTACCATCTAATCAATAGGATTGGTGGATTCCAGGAAGCTCTCCAATCCCTGATCCAATTCTGCCTTCCATTGATTGAGCCATTGGAGTCAATTCTCCACTTGCTAGATCTGGAGTCACGCCTGAATGTTCTGGCATGGCTATTTCAGTTGATGAGAAAGAGGTCGGATGAAATGAAGGCACGTTGAACACCAGAGATGGGCGAGAAAAATGTTGGAGAGCTGATCTGGAGAAGCTGGAGGCGAGAGGGTAACGCACGCGTCGGCGCGTGGGGTCGGAGACGAATTGGACGGTGGCGCGTGGGGACGCGTGAAGACTCAGGCGGCGGTGGGTCTCCGATGGTCAACCGATCTGATGGCAGCAAACCCAATGGCAGTGGCAGTGCTAGTGGCCAGACAATGCACTGAAGGCACCCGAGCAGGCTAAGACCAATGGTGAAGAGGAACCCAATGAAGCGGTGGCGGATGATGTAATGAAGGCACTAGGGTTTTAGTGTATCAGCCTATTAGGCTCTGATAAACTTTTAGGATAAACTTAATAATCTCATTGCACTAACTCTGAACACAATCAGCTCTCTTATAGAGAGGAAATACAACAACAAAGGAAACAACCAGAAAGGAAAGATAATCAACAATAAGGAAAAAGGAAAGATATATGTAAGATCCTAATTCTAGTTTAGGAATTAATCCTAACCAAATATCCATTGCCTTAATCTCGGATATCCTTATGATCCAACAATTATTATTATTTTTCATCTTCATTTCTTGAATAGCTTGTACACAGTTAATAAAAAACATTATATAAATATATAGTTATTCACACGTAGTATTTCAATTGGGTTGGAAAAAAAATTATATTTTCAAAAACAATACCCCCCCCCCCCCCCCTCTCCTTCCCTTTTCTTGGCTTGCCATTGGCCAACAGTTCCATATGAAACTTGTGTAATTTAACATTTTTATTGAGCCATGCACATACCCCATATCCTAATGCCAATTGTCAGATGTCCAATAGCAGTGCTTCACAATGTTAAAGATAGGTTACAGATGTCCAGTACAAGGAAAGTACAATTCAAGTACAAGGAACAAGAAAACAAAAGTAATAGACCACATGCACCAGAAAAGTAGAGATAGATTCATATAGATCACATAATTAAAATCAATTATGGTACTTCTCAACAGGAGAGCAATTTTCCATGACCAGTTAGACATTCAATAAAACATAGTATAGCATTCATTAAATTAGTTACAAAAAATATTCTTTTTGAGGATCTACTTATTAGCATTTCAATTTTTCATGCCAAAACACTGTCATTGCTAGATTTAGTTCATCAATTTTGGTTTCTTTTCATCTTTTTTCTTCTAAAAAGCAATTTGGGGAAATACATAGGAAATGAATTTTCAACCACTTCAGAACAATTTCTTGCCCATATTCTCAAACATCTATACATTCCTCAGGCATTAGATGCATTTTGGTAACCTTATTGACCAAGAGGACTCGGCCAAAATACAGAGTAAATAACTGCTAAATTTAACATAAATAAACAAGGCAGGCCAAAAGTTAACCTTGTCCACCAATAGATGTTAAGCCAAAAACACTAACAGGATCGACAATTTTATTTATTTGTTTTCTTCGTTTTTCTTTTGACAACAACCACATGGTAAGAAAATAAATGTTGAAGGAAGCGCAACCTCGGTACAAAGAATCAAAGCAAGTTAGTCATAGAGACATATCATCAATAAAACTCAAAAAATTGCCAAAAGAAAAAAAGAAATGAGAATGGTTACCAAGTCATTTAAAAAATCCAAGAGTGTGTTATTCAAAAATATATGGATGGACTCCCATAATTGCCAAAAGCCATAAGTAACTTGTAAGTTCCTATATTGGTCAGAAACCTCAAGGGATTTTTGTGTGGTTTACCAAAGTAAAAATAAGTTAGTCAATAAGAATTTCATTACTCTGGTCATCCTCCCAAAGAATGATGTTGGAGTAGGTGGTGGTTTCCCTGAAGACACACCAGTAGCTTTCAGTGTCTTCTGAAGCAAGAACAACAATGTAGATGTATTTGATAGCCAATAAGCCATGAGGTGGTTGTTCTCTTGTGTCTGTACCATAAGCAAAAATATGAAAATACAAGATTGAGCACATCACATATTGGTTACCTGGATTTGAAAGTAAGGCCAAACAAACTTATGCAAAAAATGTACAATAAATAAGGAAAAATGTTATCACTCAAAAAATTTAATCAAAGAAAGACTTTCTGGAAGGGATCAAAGTTTGAGGTGATGCGGACATGAATAACAATAGGACCTTTGTGGCCATAAGCTAGCCTTAAAAAAAATAGAAGGAACAAGAGAAAGACTATAAGGTAATAGCTGAAGAAAGAACATGGAGAACAACAGAGGAAAAGGCCCATTTGCCCCTCTTTAAATGTTGTGGATTTAGCATCTTTAAGTACTTCTACATCTTGTTAAAGAAAAACAACAGAAAAGGGGCCTGCAGATGGGGGGTGGGGGTACCATTCTTTGCTGAATTCATAATGCTAAAAGAAAGGCCTTTCAAACAGGATTCTCCAATCCAAAATGGTAGATTAATATGAAAAGATCTTCAATTAATCACCTTTAGATAATTCAAATTTCCAAAATATATGGTTCTTGGATAGCCAAAAAGGAATTATCTTCTTCTATGAAAAGAAAAGTTACCTCTATTGCAGAACCAATAATTTGGATAAGACGATCGAATATACTAGTTTTCTCTGCCTCAAAAGACTTCCAGTGTAGAAGGCATTTGTATATGGTAAAAGATGCAACTGGTTTTCCATGACTGAACCCAATATCTTGACTCACACATTTGATAAGAGCATCCAGATTCTCCTGAGGCAAAGAAAAAATGTGGTCACAACTGAAACAAGTTCCCTTTAATTATGCCAGCATCTCAATTTTGTTGCATATAGAAGGCCAGTAAAGAATCCTTTGTTTTTCTTTTTTTTTTAAGAGAACTGAAGAAATAAGAACATTAAATCATGGACATGTTTCCATGTTCTTTTCAAAAAAATAAAACATAAACTCAGGTTGGCTGAATAAGATTCGGCTCCATATTGGAGGCAGACACAGGAATCATGCTTAGAACAGGCCAAAGCAGCAGATGACATATGTGCAGGGGCCTTAACGAACATGGTTTAGTTTGGCAGCTAACTCTTAATAAACAAAGGATCAATTGTTGGTCAAATTAAAAATAATATTTTGCAGGTGGGTCCTCCAAAATAGACTCTTTCTTGACTCATTGCATTATCTTACATTTCTCTTTCTCCATTATCTTAGAAAAACCATAAAATAGATGTCATGTATATGGTTCAACATCATTTCATACAACCCCTAAATTTTATGACAGCCAAAAGCACTGAATTATCATGGTCAACTACTTGTAACTTATGCAAAAATTAAGTTCATTTCATGCAAATTACTTCCTCCCATGCCAAAATGAAATGGTATTTTATAAAGAATCTAATGGAATTAGGCAAAAACTAACATGAAGGGAAACTTTGAAATACTTCAACCAAGGCTGCCTACAATTGGATCTATGGTTCTAGTTATGGAAACTCTAGAGGTATTGGAGTTCTATATAAATTACATCTACACTCACACTTATCTATAAGTGTTGAAAGTTCTATAAAGTAAAAGAAGGGTTCAAGGATTTTTTTTTTTTATATATGCACTTGATTTTCAAAGGTGCTACAGACTGATAGTCTAGGATGGAACAGGTCGTTTCAGATCAACTAAAGGCAAAGGAAGAAAAGGAAAAGGCAGGGGAAAATTTGGGCTTGAATTACTATTTTTTGGGTCTGAAAGAGAACAAGGACAAAAAAGACAGGAACAAGATATTACAAAATTCCACCAGAATTTTAAGAATAAACTCTGAAAATAGGTTGAATAGGCACAAATACTTCAACCAAATTCCATTTACAACAATTACATACCTAATAATCCCACTAAGTGGGGTAGGTTACATGGATTCTAACTTTCCAATCTCTATCCATGACCATCTTTTGTGATGTCATTATAATACATATCATATTCATACCTAAGTGTTTTCAATCAAATTTTTCTATCTTTCTATATAAACATCTTTCGTTTCATCCACTCCTCACAGGAGAATTTGTCAGTCTTCTTTCACATGAACAAACCATCTAAATCGCATCTTATCATTACTTTAACCTTATTACTAAACTTGATCTTCAAGTCTCGCAATAACATCAACCACACTTCCATTTTTATTAAACTTACATTCCATATAGTCAGTTTCAATCTACTTAAATTGAAACCTTTGAATTCTGAGGTGCCCCTCCATATTCCAAACTTAGTAGTAGCACCTTCTTTTGCCTCATCTGCTAATACGACACTATCAGCAAATATCATACGACATGGCACCTCTTCTTAAATGTGCCTAGTGAGTTCATCAATCTCTAGAGCAAAAAGATAAGAGGCTGGTACAGATCATTGATGTAATTTAATTGCAACTGGAAGATCCTCATTATCTACTCCACATATTCTAACACATGTTTATATTCCATAATACATGTCCTTAATAACCTACATGCAAGCAAATCAGACTGCCTTGTTATCTAAAACCTTCAATAAAACTTCTCTACAACTTTATCATACGTTTTTTTATTTCTATAAACACAATAAATAAATCTATTTATTTCTCTATAAACACCAAATTCCTTTTGGGAAAAAATATTAAGACTACAAAATTAAGAGACTTTACATAGAATGTACTAGGGCAATAAACACTCTGCGTATGACGAAAAAATACACGTACTACAATTACACGCAAGTACAACCATCTGCAACAATTGAAAAGATTAGCAAAATGCACCTAACCTAACCAAAGAAGACATTCTATAAGAAAGAAAATCTTATTCTAAGTTTCCAACAACAAAATACATAAAATGAAGCTCAAAATCCCTCAAAAAGTTCACAAAATATCCAAATTATCACCATATAAAATTCCAAATTCAACTCAATTCTTCTTTTCTATGTTTGATATCACTTAAACAAGTATTTCTATGTCAGATGCTCCATTTGAGCAAACTTTGTGTGTTAAATATGCTTAAAGAATTGAAGTTTCAGAAGCAAGATGTCAGATACCAGTTTTCTCACATTTTCAGCAACCATAGAAAGAAACTTTTTAGCAAAATGAAGCTCAAAATCTCTGAAAAGGAGTAATTTTTATCCAGGATGGACATACATGCTGCCTTTCAATCTGGGATCTCCTCATTGATTCTGTACCAAACTTTTTAGCAGCTGCTACATTTTGTGGTTCCTGTAGGAAAAAGCTTTCCTTTGTCACCAGAGAAATTAATACCATACCACAAAAAAAAAAGTAAAACAGTAGCGCATGTAGAATTCAGCAGAATACTCAGAGGAGTTATGCACATACATGCTGCCTTTCAACCTGGGATCTCCTCATTGATTCAGAACCAAACTTTTTAGCAGTATCTATACTCTGTGGTTCCTGTAGGAAATAGTGCTACTTTGTGACCAAGGAAATTCACACTATCCCAACAATGCTGCTATTAAAGGAAAAAATGCAAAAACATTACACCAGTTCTATGTTGCTTCACTCACATGATAACCATTTTCTGCATGCTGCAAAGATAAATAGCATGGGTAAGAATAAAATCATTAGAGACAAAAAAATAAGACACTAATAATTCCTGCAAAATGTTGACCTGAGTTGTTTTGATTTCTAAATGTCCTGACATTTTCCCAGCAGGTGAGTTTATCAAAGCTTGATGCTGCAGGAGTTGGTCTTCAGTCTCAATGTCAGAAAGTTTCTCTTCAAGGCTGAAATAAGATGCAAATAGTTCAAACAATATAACCAAAAACAAACTTTGGGTAGGATATATGCATGTTCTGGCACCAGTTTGAGTTTCACAGGCTGAAAAAAGTAAAGCAGCCTTGCAAAAGGAGAAAATATCTCAATGGTACAACCTATGCATAGCAGTCTTCAACTGAATTATCTTTGACTCTGCCTCCAAAGCCTGCTTCAACCGTTCTTCACTAAGCTTGTTAGTTTCTTCATATTTTTTCTCTGTTTCATCAATTTTCTTTTCTAGAGAACTTACTAAATCCTGCAAAATTTGTTACAGTAAGTAAAGCATCAAACTTTTCAGCAAAATTAAGGTATCTCCAAAGATGAGCTAAAGGGAAAGCTGTATACAGCTGGCACTTCACTTGTTGAGAATCCCACATCGCCTCCACAAGGGAGACCTGGGCTATATATAAGGAGGAGGATCCCTCCATCTATTAAGCTAGCTTTTCAGGTTGGAGTTCTACCTCTAACTTCTCACATCACTGTTAAGTGTGAGCTGGCTGCCAAACACAACATTACCTATATGGACTCACATCCTCTAAAAGCTTCAGAAGTCAAGAGGAAAGAAGTGAAAAACCAAATGCAAAAGCTGGAATAATTGTAAGTGTACTTTGCAAATGTTGTGTATTAAAAGTTGCAACAGAACAAGTTTATTTTGCATGATATATATATAGAGATACGATGTTGTTACTAGGCTCCAAGCAAGCTTACCTTAAGCTTTTCATTTTCAGCCATAAGCTTATTTATCATTTCATTATCAATAACAGGGACCTCCTGAGCAGCTGAAATTTGCTCTGCTGCTTTCTCTTCAAGCTCGTGTTCCTTAATTAACAATTCTTTGGTTTCTTGAAACTGTGGTTGCATCTCTTGCAAAGCAGACTGCAAGTTTTCATTTTCCTTTCTTTTTGCTTCCTCCAGGGCAGCCTGCAACAAACAAGATAAGGACACACAACAGGGCACTAGCAATTTAATTGTTATGTTGCATAAAGCAGTAGAAGATACGAACTAATTTGGATTTTGACTTAATTTTAAAGGCCAAAAGTATACCCAAAGAGAAAAAAATAAACAATGTATACATGTGAGGCAATAACCCACGAGATTCATGTGCCATCCTATAAATTAATAAGAATGGGAAGAGGGTCCCAATGAGAGACTCCAAAAAGGTAATCAGTTACTCATATAATTTGCTGAAATAAAAATGTGAAAGGTGGTAGCCAAGATTAGCTGAAGTAGGTGGAAAAACTCAGATAAGTACCTGAATTTAATGTCAATTTTGGGGGACTAAACGAAGAGAGAAATATCTGCATTTTTAATATGTGATTAGGCAAAAAAAATAAGTTTACATATATAAAAATTATAAACTTTGGTTAACAATTGAGAGAGTTTGATTAAGGACTTAATTAAGGCAATCAAGGTTAATTGACAATGATTAATAAAGTCCCAGCTCTAAAAAATCTGTAGAGTCTTATAACAAGTTCTAGAAACATGATTAGGTGGCGAAATTGATGAAACATGCAGGTGAGATGTCTTCCTAAAGAAACACTTGCATTTACGGCTAGGCAGCAACAAGAAAGAGAGAAAGGTGGCAGCTGCTTCAGCTGAAGCAGATAGCTGAGTGTCCCTTCAGGAAACTGCCACCAAGCAAGGGTTAAGGGGCAGACATTGGGCTGCTACACATTCAGCTGCTTAGAAATGCCTATAAATAGGCCTTCAATCTCTCATTTTCAGCACCAAATGAGTTAGCTTGAGAGGCTTTCAAGTAAAAGGCATTACAGTGAAAGTGCAGAAAATAGTGAGAAAAGCTGTAGGGTGGAGAAAATTCTGCTCAACTTAGGGACAAAATTTGAGGAATAAATATTGATTGAGGTAAGTGCATGATTATGGTTATTTTATATTAGTATTATGCATAAATGACTTTATGGAAGCTTGTTATATATTAAAACATGATAATATGCATGAAATGTATGGGCATTGTGAGCATTATGCATAATGTAGGTCAAGCATGCAGGAAGGTAAGGTTCATTGCCAAAAAAGTGTGTGTGTAAACCCTCTTGGCATGGGAAATGTGTGGAATGATGTTGCATGAGGGGGAAATGATGGGCATAGTGCACCCGTTAACAAGAAAAATAGGGGAAAACTGAGGCTGGCTTCATGAAATGTGTGACTGACAAGCATGATGTGTGATTGAATTGCAATATCATTCTATTCTTATTTATTGCATTTTAACATCCCATACCATGCAAGGGATGGGAGATTGACCGGCAAAGGGCTTGAGAATGAAGGGAGATATGCACGGCATTATGTATGCACATACGCTTGAAGCATGTTACCTTTAGGTAGAAATTAAATATTGCTGTATTCAGTTAAATGTGATACAAAATGAAGATAATGCTATGTTTTGAAATCATGCTTAGAGTTGCTCTACTTTATATCTTATGAACAAGCTTGATTAGAAACTGAAATTAAGTGTATGCAAGGCAGGCAGCAAGAGACCAGCACTGATAGTCAATTGTGGGCATGACGGTTGATTGGCAGGTTGACTACAAAAAACAGAGGCCAAGAACAAACAGCTGGTGGTTGTGATAGTCAACTGGAGAATTGACTGTTTCCACAGGCAATTAACCAAAAGCAGACAAAAAATGAGAAGAAAAAGGATGAGGATATGGTGAGAGCAAGTCTTACTCATTGAAGTTAGGGCATTTCATACCATCACAAGCCAAGGATGTACCTTGGCTTTCTGACTCAGGTCGACCTATGGGACAAGGCAGATCACAACCAAGTTAATATACCCCAAGGTAAGTCAATAAAACAGGTGTACCTTGTAATGGAGAGGAGGCACAGCAATTCAGCACCAGTACAGACCTTCCTATAGATAAACCATATTTCTGGCATATCTAAGCAACGTTGACAACATAAACTAAAGCTTGAAAAATTATAAACTAAAGCTTGTAATTTTTGAAAAAAAAAAAAAATCAAGGCATCCCCAAGGAAGAGCTAAAGGGGATGCAATTGCAAGTACACAGTTGACAGTACTATGAACTATGTACAAAGAGACCATTATCCTATATAGAATTCACAAGCTCTAAAAGCTTCAGAAGTCAAGTGGAAGTAATGAAAAAATTAAATGCAAAAACTGAAATAGCTTAGAGCACTTTCCAAATAATATATACAAAAAGTTGCAACAAAAAAAGAGTTCACTTATATATACAGACACACACAGCGACAGAGAGACAATATTGTTAATAGGCTCCAAGCAAGCTTACCTTAAGATTTTCATTTTCAGCCATAAGCTTTTTAACTGTTTCATTATCAATAACAGTGACCTCCTGCACAACCGGAATTTGCCCTGCAGCTTTCTCTTCAATCTCATGTTCATTAATTAGCAATTCTTTGGTTTCTTGAAACTGCAGTTGCATCTCTCGCAAAGCAGACTGCAACTTTTCATTTTCCTTTCTTTTCGCTTCCTCCAGGTCAGCCTGCAACAAACAGACAAGGACAAAAAACAGGGCATTAGCAATTTAGTTGTTATGTTTTCCAAAGCAGTAGAAGAAATGAATTAATTTGGATTCTGAACATTAAATAATAATTTTAAATGCCAAAAGCAAACCCAAAGAGGTAAAACTAAAAGATATATTCATATACCCAGATTCATGTTGGTGGATGCAAAACCAAAAAGGGTAAACCAGATCACCATACATCAATACAAGGCACCTATTCTCGGCATCTCTAAGCAAAGTTGACTACATATAACTTCTTACTACTCAAAAGTCAGTCAACAATTCTTCACTAAGCTGGTTGTTTAAACATTTTGTTGTTTCATAAATTTTCTTTTCTAGAGAACTTACTAAAGCTTGCAAAATATGCACAGTAAGTAAAACATCAAATTTTTCGTAAAAAAATTTAAGGTATCACCAAAGAAGAGCTGAAGGGGATGCAATTGCAAGTATACAGTTTACAGTAATGAACTGTGTACAAAACAGACCGTTATCATGTAATGGAACCCACTCAAGCAGAAGTAAGTGAAAGAATCAAATGAAAAAGCTGAAATAACTATGTGCACTTTATTAGTGATGCACAAAAAGTTGCAACAGAAAAAGTTAATTTTCATCATATATATATATAGAGAGAGAGAGACACACGCGCGCGCGCCCGCGCATAGATGCAATATTGTTACCAGGCTTCAAGCAAGCTTACCTTAAGCTTTTCATTTTCAGCCATAAGCTTATTAATCGTTTCATTATCAGTAACAGTGACCTCCTGCACGATCAGAACTTGTCCTGCAGCTTTCTCTTCAATCTCATGGTCCTTAATTATCAATTCTTTGGTTTCTTGAAACTGCAGTTGCATCTCTTGCAAAGCAGACTGCAAGTTCTCTTTTTCCTTTCTTTTTGCTTCCTCCATGTCCGCCTGCAATGAACAAGATAAGGACAAACAACAGGAGGTTAGCAATTTAGTTGTTATTTTTTACAAAGCAGTAGAAGATATTATGAATAGGCTTGGATTCTGACACTTAACTTAAAAGGACAAAAGTTTACCCAAAGAGAGAACAAAAATAAAAGAATATATACATATAGGCCATTCACCCACAAGCTTAAGTAGCAGAATAGACCTTTCTATATATCAAACATGTCAACAATATTTTGACACTTGTTCTGAGAAAATGCTGGGCATGATGTTGGTGGTTGAAAAACAAGAAATGGTAAAGCAGATCACCACTAAGCTTATTGACAACTTATAACATCTGACTACTCAATTCTGTCAATAATTATTCACTAAGCTTGTTTGTTTCTTCAAAATTTTTCTTGTATCATAAATTTTATTTTCAAGGTAACTTATTAAATTAAGGTATCACCAAAGAAGAGCTAAAGCGGGTGCAATTCCAAGTACACAGTTGGCAGTACTATGAACTGTGTACAAAAAAAGACCATTATTCAATGTGAACATTGTATGTGCAGATGCTGGGAAAGATGGGAAAACTGTACATGCACTTTACATGTGCTAATAGACAGAAGAAAAAGATTATTTTGCTCAGGAAAAAGAAAAGTAGAAGATTTATTTTACAAGATATATATACAGAGAGATAGAGAGAGAGACGATATTGTTACTAGGCTCCAAGCAAGCTGACCTTAAGCTTTTCATTTTCAGCCATAAGCATATTAATAGTTTCATTATCAATAACAGGAACCTCCTGCATGACCGGAATTTTCTCGGCTGCTTTCTTCACATCCTCAAGTTCCTTAATGAGCAGTTCCTTAGTTTCTTCAAACTGCAGTTGCATCTCTTGCAAAGCAGACTGCAATTTCTCATTTTCCTTTATTTTTGCTTCCTCCATGTCAGCCTGCAATGAACAAGATCAGGATAAACAATAGGGTGTTTGCAATATAAGATATGGATAATTTGGGTTCTGAACAGTTAATTTTAAATGACAAGAGTATATTCAAAGGGAAAAAAATGCAAAAAAAAAACATATATCAGAGGCAATCACCTGTAAGATTCAACACTAGTATAGACCTTTCTATATATCAACCGTTTCATCAATATTTTGGCACTTGTTCTGAGTAGGCATAATGTTGGTGGTTGCAAAACCAAAAAAATGTTTAGATCACCACACATCAATACAAGGCACCTATTTGCAACATCTCTAACCATTGCCGATGGCATGTAACATCTGACTACTCAAAATTTTGCCAACCATTCTTCAATAAGTTCATTCATTTCTTAATAATTTTTAGCTGTTTCACAAATTTTCTTTCCTATAAAACTTACTAAAGCTTGCAAAATTGTCACAGTAAGTAAAACATCTTATGTTTCTTAACAAATTAAGGTATCACAAAATATGAGGTAAAGGGGATGCAATGTCATGTACCGAGGCTGTAACGTTTTACTTTGGTGCTATCTTTTACTTTGTTGCTATTCATAGCTATTATTGTAATTTTTGGAGGGATTTAGCCTGCTGGTAGAAGGTTCCAAGCAGTGCAAGTTGTAAGTAGACCGTTAGGCAACTTGACGGATTCTAGAAGGGACTTGGCAACCATTTTGGCGCCAATCCCAAGTTGAGGCCGTATAAGAGATCGGCCCAACTCATTGTGAAGGCATGATTTGATAATTGAAATCCGAAATCTCCCTCCTAAACTTCTCATTCTTTCTCTCTTTCTACTTTTCTCTCTCTATTTGACATTCCCTCCCTTATTCCTACGAATTCTCTCTCGGATCAGAGAGAATTCCCTCTATCAGATCAAGGATCTGACATGCAATTCCAAGTACAAAGTTGACAGTACCATGAACTGTGTACAAAAGAGACCGTTATCCTATGTATGGCTCACATGCTCTAAAAGCTCCAGAAGTCAAGAGGAAATAAGTTTGAAAACCAAATGCAAAAGCTGAAATAACTATAAGTGCACTTTACTAAAGCTGTTTACAAGAAGTTGCAACAGAAAAAGTTCATTTTCATGATATATATACAGAGAAAGAGAGAGGCAATATTGTTATTAGGCTCCAAGCAACCATACCTTAAGCTTTTCATTTTCAGCCAGAAGCTTATTCATCGTTTCATTATTAATAACACGGACCTCCTGCACAACTGGAATTTGCTCTGCCACTTTCTCTTCAACCTCATGTTCTTTAATGGGCAGTTCTTTGGTTTCTTGAAACTGCAATGGCATCTCTTGCAAAGCAGACTGCAAGTTCTCATTTTCCTTTCTTTTTGCTTCCTCCAAGTCAGCCTGTGAGAAACAGAAAAGGACAAAGAGTTAGAAATTTAGTTGTTATGTTGCACAAAGCAGTAGAAGATATGAATAAAATTAAAAATATGAAAGCAATAAATGCTCAAAGTATAAGCAAAGAGAGAAAAATTAAAAATATATACATATGAAGGAATCACCTAGAAGATTCAGCACCAATATAGACCTTTCTATATATTAAATCAACCATTTCAACAATATTTTGGCACTTGTTCTGAGTCAATACCTATCACGACCAATAAGGGGGTGGGTGACCTGGGTCAAGCCTAATGAACCATAAGACCATTAGGATCAAGGAAACCTCTATGCTTACCATATCATGAAAGTAGCAAACAGTAACCGATACACTGAACCCATATCCATTTCATGATAATAAACTGAATCAATGTTCATACAATCTTTGCCTGTACCAACCAGAGGAAACTGCTAAGCATATCAAAATGAAGAAAATAACTAATGCCCACAAGAACAAACATGGGGCATACAAATACAAAATGACTAAACTAAATTGAACTACTCAAACTATCTGATGCATCACCTCTGAGGTTGAACTATGATCTAATACACACACACACACACGTAACAAGTACAAGTAAAAATCAGTGAATGGGCAACATATACCATGACAAAATTGGGACATGCAATATGTACGAGTTTTTATAGAAGAAAGATTTTTTTTTTTCAATCATGCAAGCTTATTTGTCATTTTAGAACAATAAAAAATTTTCAAGAAATTCTTTCTTTCTTTAATAAAACTATTTTTCTTGTATTTGATAGAAAAACCAATATTTTCAATTTTATGGGAGTACACTAAGCATAAATAAATCCACATAACAGTTTTGTCATTGTCCACACAATTATCATCGACCGTGTCAAAGAAATAACCAATCCACGTGTTGGCCAACACACGGGATCAGCAACACCCTTGCTAACTAGGGTCAGATCAAGGTGCACCAAGGCTAACATCTAATGTTGTTAGCTATAGTATTCTGCTAAATGTCCAAGTATTGATCAACAATACTGGTAACTCCCTCCCTCTCTCTCTCTCTCTTTCTCTCTGTATATATACATCCATAAATGTTACTTCATTTGGCAAGATACCTATGCCTACATGGTTTTGGTAACATATAGAATTCTATTCTTATATGGTTTTAGTATAGTGTATTTCTATTTTTGCAGATCACCAGACTCAATTTATTTTCTAGAGAACTTACAAAAGCTTGCAAAATACTCACAGTAAGTAAAATGTCAAATTTTTCTTATAAAAGGTATCACCAAATAAGAGTAAATGGGCATGCAATTGCAAGTACACAGTTGACAGTACTAGGAACTGTGTAAAAAAGATATCACTATTCAATATGGATTCACATCCTCTAAAAGATTCAGATGTCAATAGGAAAGGTTTACTTAACACAAATGCTGTGTACTAAAAGTTGCAACAGAAAAGGTTCACTTAACATGATATATATAGAGAGAGAGAGACAGAGGAAGGGAGGGAGAGACAATATTGTTACAAGGCTCCAAGAAGCTTAACTTAAGCTTTTCATTTTCGGCCATAAGCTTATTAATTGTTTCATTATCAATGACAGGGACCGCCTGCATGACTGGAATTTGCTCTGCAGCTTTCTTCGCATCCTCAAGTTCCTTAATGAGCAGTGCCTTAGTTTCTTCAAACTGCAGTTCCATCTCTTGCAAAGCAGACTGTAATTTATTTTTTTCCTTTCTTTCCTCGTCCTCCATGTCAGCCTGCAACAAACAAAGTGTCACAACCCAAGGATATAGAAGTAATTGTTTCATACATGTATTTCCTCCATGGTTGTACTGTAGACTGCTGTAGTGTTGTACCTTCAGTTTACAGCCTATAAATAGGCTAAGGTAGTTAGAGAATGGATGATTGATGAATGAATTGAATTCCGTTCCCTCTCAAATGCTCTCTCCCTCTCTGTTTCTTCTGAATTCTCCCTCAATTCTCTCTGTTTCCGTTCTGATATCTCCCTCCCATTCT